>NW_005434463.1:47904-48728 GCF_000315625.1 Guillardia theta CCMP2712
GAAGGGACCCCGGGTGGGGGAGGGGTGCTCAGGATCCGGGTCATTCAGAGGGGTTGCCAGGAGCTTTTGTACCATATATACATCCTAAAATCTCTCAAAAACAACTTTTATGTAATTACTCAAAAATCATTTCTGGTACAAAAATTCAAACCAGGCAGCCCACCCCCATCAAAGAAGGTACCCCAATTGATGAACTACTAATGAGGTGCCGGGAGCGGTGGGAAACTGCCCGGTATGCTGCTCGGACCCTCGATCGCGGATTCCGGTTCAGCTTGTTCATGCTTTGTTTTGCTTGAGGCACTTTTAACCTTCTGCCAGTAAATCCTATGAGGATTCCAGGGATGTGGATATCGCCCTTCATCTTGTTCTTGCGGCCATGAGGATGGGAGGGTACCTGCCGTCGAGACCGAGGATCCCCGACTGTATCGATGATGTGCAGCAACGGAGGGATCGAGCTCGCGCTGACATCCATCACATTCCGTCGGACACTGGCAGATCGGCATGCCATGGAGATAGCAGCCGAGCCTGGCATCTGAGCATAGCGGTGCGGGAAGGCCTTGAGGGGGTAGTAGCTCGAGACTCGCATCGGAGAGTGGCTCAGGTCACGCTCAGGAAAATGAGCAAAGATGGTAGACTGCAAGACCCTATCCTGCGACTTGAGCGAGTGTATCACGCTGCTGATCGGTCAGCGCAGCGCGAGCATGCACATGGCGAGGGAAGACGCGCATGACAAGAGGAGTCACATCGCGCTGCGCAGGCGGAGGAATGAAGTGCTCATTAGACGAGTCGACGAGAGCGCGCAAACCAGGGATGTGTACCACAGA
>NW_005434463.1:58560-60225 GCF_000315625.1 Guillardia theta CCMP2712
GGAGGAGGAGGAGGAAGGGGAAGGGGAAGGGAAGTGGTTGGGTTGGGGTTGGGTTGGGTTGGGTTGGGTTGGGGAGGAGGGAAGGGTTGTGATGGTGCTAGTGGACGAGAACCGTGTTGTCGTTGCTGACGGTCGCGAGGAATGAGCCCGAGGAGTCGAAGCAGCAGCCGTTGATTCGCTTCTTGTGAACCCGCACCTCCCCACCTGCTCTCCTCCCTCTCCCTCTCTCCCCCCCTCTTCCTCCCCCTCTCCCCCTCGAAGCTTCCACAGCCTCAGCAAGTGTCCCCCTGCAATCGCTCAGCGGGCTCGAGCAGGGCAGGCGCTCACCGAACAGAGAGCTTCCCTCCACGCTCGCGAGCACTCGCCCTCCCCCTAGGCACAGTCACGCCTGCCTCCTGCCTCCTCTTCCTCCTCCTCCCTCCTCTTTGCACCTGGCTGGAACGCGCATCCTGTGACGCTCTGCTGGCACCGAAGCAGCTCGACGACTTCCCCGTCCTCGACGCGCAGGAGCCTCAGCTGCTTGTCCTCCCCGCCCACACAGAAAACTTTCCCGTCCGGGTGGAAGGCACAGCAGGTCACCTCCGAGCTCCGGAGAGAGCGCATGGACTTCTTGCTCTGTTGACACCAAACAGAAGAGGAGGGAAAGGGAGGGGAGGGCAGAGGAGGAGAGGGGAGGGGAGGGGAGAGAGGGGAGGGGTCGGTCAGTACCCTGAGCTTGAGGGGTCAGGTCACCTTGATATGCTTCAGGCAGGGCTCGGGGATTTTGATGTCCCAGATGCAGACGCCTCCATCAGCAGCACCAGAGACGAGGAGCGAAGCAGAGGAGGGGGAGAAACAGCAGCACAGGACCCACCCCGCGTGCTCTCGCAGCACCTTGACGCACTTGCCGTCCTTCACTCGCCAGATCCTCACCGTCTCGTCCGTCGAGCCGCTGCACAGCACTCGACCCGAGGAGTTGAAGCTGCACGCACGTCACGCGACCACGAGAGGAGGAGGGAAGGAAGGGAGAGGAGGAGCTAAGAACCTGCAGCAGCGGATGGAACCCCCGTAGCCTTTGAGGAGGAGGCTGTGCTCGCCGTCGCTCTCCTCCGCCTCCTCTCGCAGCATCTTCTCTACGTCCCACAGTCGCAGAGTCTCATCGGCTGAGCCGCTAGCCAGCAAAGAACCCTGACGGTTGAAGCTGCAGCACGTCACCCAGCCCGAGTGCCCCCGGAGCCGATGAGACCAGCCGTCGCTGAGCCGCCACAGCATGAGGGTCAAGTCGAGAGAGCCCGAGCACAGCACGTCATCTTGCGGGGAGAACGCACAGCACGTCACGCTGCTCCTATGAAGCTTCAGGGATGCGCATTCCTTCGCCATCGCGAAAGGAAGCAGAGGACTGGAGCTTAAGGTGGGAAGGAGGTAGTCGCGAAGAAGCGAGACATTGTCGGAACCTTCTTGCCTGATGTGTCTTCACGTCAGCTCTTCCGCGTCCCTCGTTCCCTTCCCTCATTTCTTCATTTCCTACTGGTCCCGCGCATAATCATTCCTTCACTCTCTGCTCCGCTTCCCCTACTTCCCTTCCCTTCCCTCCCCTCCCCTCCCCTCCCCTCCCCTCCCCTCCCCTCCCCTCCCCTTCCCTTCCCCTTCCCTTCCCTTCCCGTCCCTGCCCTGCCCTGCCCTGCC
>NW_005434463.1:61112-88395 GCF_000315625.1 Guillardia theta CCMP2712
CTCTTCCCCATCGCCTGTTGGTCGCCGATGACAGACGGTAGACTACCCCACCCGTGAGATGCCTTACCACCCCCACCCCTAGGGAGTCCCTCTCAAGGAACCCGGTAGCTACACCGCGGAGACGCGGCAATGAGACAGCAGGGAGGGAGCCTCGGAGGGAGGGAGGGAAGGGGAGGGGGGGTAAGGTGTATGATGCAGCAGGTCTAGAGTTCTGCACAGGTTGGTCGACCTCAGTAGTGACAGATGACAGGCAGCAAAGATGAAGTAGAGATGAAGACAGAGAGAGTCTTGTAGGATTAGCAGAGATGAAGTCTTGTAGGATTAGCATAAGATTAGCAGAGATGAAGTCTTGTAGGATTCAATTGGGTTATAATCTGATAGCGGCAGGCAACATGGATTTGGTAAGCAGCTCCATGCTCTCGCGCTCGTGGTAGGTTTCTGGGGCACGTGGAGTGAAGGTTGACGTGGAGCAGGACGAATGAGCAGCCTGTGGGATTGGCGGGGATCGGACTCCTCATGCAGCAGGTGAGCCCACCAAGTAGCTCCGGGGCATCCCATGCTGACAGACTGGCAGGACTTCAAACAAGACGGTGAGAGCGGAGGGCCTCACAGCAAAGTCTTCATCAAGAGCGTCGTTCATGGAGGCTCCTGCCATCGTGATGGTGTTGTTCAGGCGCGTGCTGGTGCTGGTGGTGGGGTGATTGACGGGCTGAGACAGGAAGGCGACAAGATCCTGCAAGTCAACGGGGAGAACGTGGTTGGGTACTCGGTCGCTGACATCAGAGAGCGGATCGTTGGACCGATTGGCTCATACGTGCGTGTGGTGTTTGAGAAGGCAAGCAGCGGAGAAACCTTCGAGGTGAGGCCCTTGTGAGCATGCGCACGCGGGTGGCTGATGCAGCAGCAGAGAACTCTGATGCGAGGCAACCCTCAGTCGTTCGAGCAGCCGAAGGCATCCAACGACATCAACTCTAGTCAGGTGCAGCCCCTCCCGTGACCCGCCTAGTCAGCCTGGTGACCTTGAGGCTCTTCAGATGCTGTCGCGTTCGATGGACAACCGTCTGCTGAGGTGCAACCCGATCGAACTGACTGGCGCGCTTGAAGCAGCTCCTGACGGCTCCTCCCTCTTCCTCCAGGCAAAGTCTACCCGGCCGATCCACCCTGCTGCCTCCTTCCGTATCCGCCAACGACACCGAGTCAGCCCGCCTGAAGAGCAAGGCACTGAACAGATGCCCCCTCGCCTGCTCAGACTCTGACTGAAGGCTCACAGATCATCGAGCTCGAGTCTCAGCTGGTCTCGACGACGGACGAGCTGTGAGTGCCTGCGGTGGGTCTCATCGTCCCTCACATGCTCGGGCTGCAGGCAGCGCACCAAGGCTCTGCTAGAGAACGACAGGTTCACCAACGTGAGGACTGCGCGAGAGATCGACGCCATCCAACGCAAGAACAAGGAGCAGGAACAGCCCAGCTCGCCCTCTGCTGCCTCTTGACCGACATGGCAGGTGCTGGAGTTGCAGAGCTTGCTCGGAAAAAGCGAGCAGAATCGGAGGGAGTTAGAGTCGCAGTTGTCCAACAGCAAGGCGAGAGAAGAAGAATTCCATCTCGCGTTCAACCGTGCCAAGGAGGAGACGGAGGCGAGGGAGAACTACTTTGCGGAGCTGAAGAGGCACTACGACGAGTCCAGGTCGCAGCTCGAACGTGAAATCTCTGCGTTGCGCGATGCCAAGACCGACACTGAGAGGTGAGAGGAGCGAAGGTGCACGTGACTCCCTGACCTGCTTGCAGGGCTCGAGCGATGGCAGAAGAGAAAGCCGGGAAGATGCAAGCTGAGCTCAACACGATGAAGCAGAAGGAGAAGGATCGTAGAGAGAAGGAAGAGACTGTCAGGCAGATGCTGCATGAGAGTGAGATGAAGCTCTTGGAGGCAAGGAAGTTGGAGGAACAGGTTCTACCCTCCCCTTCTTCTTTCCTGTCTCACCAGTGTGCAGGTGCGAGCCCAATCGAACAATCTCTACCTCGCCATCACCCAGTGGCACAAGGACTACTTCGTGAACCGAGCGAACCAGGACCTTGAGCTCGAGCAGTACTTCCATGCGTGAAGGAGTGTCAGTGTCAGTGTCAGTGTCAGTGTCAGTGTCAGTGTCAGTGTCAGTGTCAGTGTCAGTGTCAGTGTCAGTGTCAGTGTCAGTGTCAGTGTCAGTGTCAGTGTCAGTGTCAGTGTCAGTGTCAGTGTCAGTGTCAGTGTCAGTGTCAGTGTCAGTGTCAGTGTCAGTGTCAGTGTCAGTGTCAGGACCTCCTAGAGGATTGAGGTGGAGCAGCGTTGGGTAGGGTTACCCCATGCGCTTTAATGGAGATATCAGAAACAAGCTCTTGACTCGCGTCTCGTCGATGTTACTGTCACACGGCTCCTCAGCCCCTAGTCCAACCCTGTGTCCATCGACTCTCCTTGCGGCTCCTTCGCCTCCGCCGGCTGCTCGTCCTTGGGGGTTTCTGAACCTGAACAGTGTCAGCCGCCCCAACATGGAGGGGAGGAGAGGCTTCACCGGCAGCCTCAGGCTTGGGCGAGTCACTCGTCTCCTCCTTCTTCTCCTCCGCCTGCTTCCCGTCACTCGCATGGACGGCAGCTGCTGGGCTCACCTTGGGCTTGGGCGGGGCGGGCTTGGGCTTGTTCATGATGGGCTTGCAAGTGCTGACGATCATCTCCCTGCGAGGGCGTGAGGGCGCGAAAAGGCTGCACGTGCAGACCTCTTGGCGTTGATGTCCCTGCATAGCACCACCGGCTGCTCCGTCTTGGGCTTCACTGCCTGCTGGGCCTGCATGCTTTCCATCCAAGCCGCAGCTTCGTCGACCGTCGACTTAACCTGAAAGCACGACCGTCCCATCAGCACGTGCCGATCATGCAAGGGCAGGAGGAGAGGAGAGGAGAGGAGAGGAGAGGAGGGGGAGGAACAGGAGAGAAGTGGGAAGGGACAGCAGGGAACCTTGGAACGGTCGTCGACGCTGATGTGCTCGTATGCTGGGTCCTGAGTGGCAGCGAGGTTTGCGTACTCGTCGATGACCTGAATGCGGGTCACGTGAAATGACATGGCTAAGGGCTGACGCTTGACCTTCTTGAGCTCAGAGAAGGCGAGGCCGCGCTCGTCGTCCTCACGGTAGCGAAGATCTTGACTAGAGTCAGACTTGACATGGCCGGGCGTTGCCTGGCTGACCTGCTGGGTCTCCGAACTTCTTCAGCTCGTCAAGTTTCGCAACGAAGGTTGACTTGTTCGCGGCCTTCACCGTAAGTCAGCTCAAGTCGCCTCGGACTCGGTCCTGGTCACCTCAGCCTCCTCATCGTACAGCCAGTTCTCCATCGACTCGAGGAGAGGCAGGAAGGCCTGCTTGTCCGCCTGACCCTCCTCGTCAGACATGAAGGTGAGACTGCAACCGACTTGCCTCGCTCATGAATTCACTCAAATTGCCTCCCGACACTCTGGCATCAAAGTCACACCATCATCAGCCCCAGGCCAGGAGCTCACCGGTCGCGCATCTGGTAGATGTAAGCTTCGAGGTCGTTCTTAGCCTCGTGGAGAGCCTTGATCTGCGATTGAAGTCACAGCAGCGACTTGTCCCTCCCTTCCTCCCTTCCTCCCTTCCTCCCTGCCTTACCAGACGATCCTGAGTTGCCATCTCGAACTCTTCGTTCTTGAACTGGTCGATGAGCTCTCTTGACAGCTGGAACGCTGCTCGACCGCGTCACTGTCTCGACACGACTCATCTCTGACCTCACCTGCTTTGTTGACCACAGGGAGGTTATGCTTCCTCAGCTTCTTCTTCTTTGGCTCAGATTCGGCAGGAGCTGCCTGTTCACAGCACTTGTCATGACACCTCCATTGACCTCGCTCCCTCTCACCGGCTTCTCCTGCTCAGCGATGTTCTGGCCGCTTGGCTCAGAAGCCGGAGTGTCGTCACTGCAAACGTTTCACATTCCGGACAACAGATGCAGTCAAACGCGACCTGGGAGCCTCCGCTGGTTTCGCGTCAGGCATAGGAGTGTCGGCAGCTGCGTTGCATCAGCATGCGTCAGCGACCAGGGAAGAGAAAGATGAGCAAGTAGTTGTGTACATACCAGCTTGCGCAGGCTTCTCTTCCTCCTCCGCGTCAACCTCTTCCACCGCCTGTTCTCAGCGTCAGCAAGACGCTTCCTTCCTCAGCAACGCTAACCTGCGCTGACTCCACCGCAAGCACTCCATTCATGTCGAGCCTGACCTTGACCTTGACCTTGACAAGCGTCAGCCATGACGGCGGGAGATGCCAACCAGAACCTTTGATGGCCCTCCATCGGCAGCTGCTGGGATGTTGGTGATGGAGAAGTTGCCAATGATCGGGGAGGATCCTCGCGTCAAGGCCTGCGAGCCTCTGGTCACCCGACAATCGCTGAAAAGACTGAGGAGGTTACAGATTGGTCCGCATACGAAGCTGAAATGTCGAAGGCGTTGGATCTCATGAAAGTGAGCATCTGATAGCTTGTCAGGGTTGCCATGGATGCCAACACGAGCAAACACCTTAGAAGACGGGAGGACGTTGTGTTCCGAGAAGACAACGTTGCCCTTCGCAGAGCCGCCTCCTTCAACCTGCAACAACATCACCACGTTGATTCGTGTGCAGTGCAAGGAAGAACCTCCATCGCCTGATCTCCTCCGGTCGAGCTCGTCCAGCTCAAGGAGATCGCGTACGGAGTGCTGTCCAACACCTAGCACGAGTTTCGATCACCTCAACTCCCCAAGCTTCACTTGCGGCACCTGAAACTCACGGACGCGAAAGTTGGGGGAGATCATGGCGCCCATCAATGCGCAGCCCTTAGAAACAGCCTGCACAAGTGGGAATGAGGGCACAGCAAGGAAGGAGGGTGGGGGTGGGGGGCAGGGCGGGGGAGAGAGGTGGCGGAACCTCCTCTGAGTTCATCGTCCTCTGGGGCTCTTTGCCGATGAAGTCTTTGATGGCGTTGACGATGAGCGGCGAGCGAGTGGCGGAACCCACGACCTGAGAGCAGCGTCAGAGGCAGCCGGAGCAACTCGCTATTCATACCTCAACGCTGTCAATCTGATCGAAGGTGAGCTGTGTGGGAAGCTGTCAGTGAACAAGCTGTGAACAGCATTCCTCGCTTCTTCTCTCCTCTCTCTGACGCCCATCTCTCTCTCCTGAGTCCCCGCACCTTGGAGTCGGAGATGACCTTCTTGATCGATTCGAGAGATTTCTCGACCAGACCTAGAGACAACATCACATCCCGCACCCGCGGGCTCGAGCCCAAGGTCAGAGGCACCTTTCACGAGAGAAGCGAAGATGTCGGTATCCAACATGCTCGAGAAGTCGTGGTCTTCCTGCAATCATTCACTTCAGTTCGATAAATCTCCATGTCCCTCCAGCTCGGCTCTTACCTGCAGGCACTCGACGTTGATCGGCAGCTTCCCGTACGCAGCGTAACCACTGAGCTGCTGCTTGACTTTGTCGATCGCTGCCATCATTCTCAGGACTGCCTTGGGAGAGTCCAGCAGGTTCAATTTCTTGGAGGCCTTCCACTCAGCTGCGAAATGCTCCAGCACAGCCCAATCGAAGTCACGGCCGCCAAGGTTGCGGTCGAAGGCGGACGCCAGCACAGTCATCTTGCTCTTGGTGAAGGCGACGATGCAGGCCTGGGTGGAGCTGTGGCCCATGTCGAAGAAGAGGACGTTCTTGGGAGGCGCGGAGTCGTCAGGCAGCTCCAGAGACTTGGGCAGACCCCAGCAGAGAGCAGCTGCAGCAGTCTCGTTCATGAGGCGAAGGACATTCAACCCAGCGATGGTGGCTGCGTCCAGGACAGCTCTTCGCTCAGCATCAGTGAACCAGCATGGCACTGAGATCACGCAGTCGGGGGAAGGGCCCTTGTTGTGACCCTCAGCCGTGTGCATGAGGTTGACGAAGAGCATGGCGAGCAGCTGCTCGGGGGTGTACGCCTTCATCTCGCACTCTCCTCCGTCCTTCTCGTACTGGAGGTGGACAAGAATCGAGCCGTCGTTGCCCTCAGAGACCTTGAAGGGGAACTTGGCAATGTCCGCCTGCAAGTCAGCATCTACCCAGCGCCTCCCGATCAATCGCTTCAGCTCCGAGGCAGTGTTCTTGATGTTGGAATTGATCTTGGCAACTGCTGCCTGGCCCAAGCTTCGTTCCTTTCCTCCAAGGCCAACCATGCAAGGAGTCTTTCTGGAGCTTGCCTCGTTGTCGATGACATCGATGCCTCCCTTCCTTGCAATCGCAATCACACAGTTTTGGTTACCAAAGTCGAGACCCCATGGGAATCCCATCCTGCCATGAAGGAGTAAGAAAACGTGAAGCAGCATTAGGAAGGATGAGAATGAAAGCAAGCGAGCTTTGTTTCACGATTCTTTCTCCTCGACATCTATGTTCTGTTGGCTAGACATGCAACCTTGCAGCCTCGTCGATTCTTGTCACGATCAACCAGCGGGTACTCAAATTGCAGCGACACGAACCATCAGTCACCTCGACTGCAGCACACACACGCATCCCATCTCTAGCTGAGACTGAAGCATTCTCAGGTTACACTTGCTTTCTAGACGCTAAAGCTCGAGTCCTCTCAGTTGGTTCCCACATCGCTCTTCAAACCCTCGAGCCCTCGCATCGTTGACTCTAACAACATGGATGTTGCCCTCGCCTCTAGCTCCTGCTAGTGTTGTGATCGGCTGCAGTGACACCGTCTTCTGATCTAGTTCTTCTCTTCTCTTCTCTTCTCTCTCCTCCATCTTTCTCCTCCCCTCCTCCCCATCTTTCTTGAACGCGGCATAAGCATGCAGGTCTTCCCGTGCGAACTATGAACCCCTTTCATGGTGGGTACCCCACAACTTGTTTTACCACCCTTCCATTTCTTTTATGACCCCTTATTTATCCTCAAATTACCCACCCTTTACAGTCTTTAAATTAACTATACCCCTACATTTTGTTCTTCCACCCCTCTTTTTTGTGGTACCACCCCTGCTGTTTCCCATGACTTGCTTGATTCCGAGACCCCACCACCTGGAACGCTCCACGTCGAGTACCCCCACTTCTTAGGTCTTAAAGAGGGGTACATGGGGGGTACTCCTCACCCCACGGGTCTGATCGAAAATCTCTCGTTGACCTCGACGCCTTCCAGAAGAGGTTACCACCCCTACCCTCTTTTTGACTCATGTTAACACTATTTCAGGGGTGGGTAGTATTTGCTCGAACTTTCCTCAGGTTCGAGAAGGTCTGGGTGGGTACGTCGAGGGGTGGGTAGGTATCTTATGTGTCAGGCTATTTAAGGGGGGTAGGGTAGTCTGTACTCTGATGAGGGTAGCGGTACCGGGCCAGGATGGAGGTGTAGCCGATGTCAAGAACTTAAAAGGGTGGGTGCTGATGTCCAGGGGGTAGGGGTGGTAATGCGGTAGTATGTGTTTTAGCAAGGTGATATAGAACGAAGGGGGTAGGGGTTACTGATAACCCCCTTTCGACATTTGATAAGTAGGGGTAGTCAATGTAGAAATGCCCATAGGAAGGGGTCGATTACGCCGCCGGGCGCTGCCCGGTCATCATCGGCTTTTGGTTGGCGGCCCGGCGGCGTCATGCACTGAGATGATAATGCGACTCATAACCTTCGAAGTTCCCTCTTGTTCCCTTCTCCTCTTAGCAGGTTTCTTACCATGCTCGAAACTTGTTCTCATAATTTCAAAATTTACCATAAAATTTAATTGACAAAGACAACGTTTCAGAGCAAAAAGCGCGGGAAATCTAGTGCTACGCATGCAGAAGAGCGATGGAGAACGAGAAGAGCGGGAGAGGGAGAGGGAGAGGGAGAGGGAGAGGGAGAGAGAGGAGGGAGAGAGAGGGGAAGAGAAGGGTGGGGGAGGTTCAGGGAAAGAGGCAGGGAAGGCAAGAGGGAGAGGGAGAGAGGTGTGGGATAGGGGGAGAGGCAGGGTGGGGGAGGAGGGGGAGGGAGAGAGAGTGAGGGAGGAGGGGGAGAGGGATGCAAAGGGAAGAGAGGGAGGGAGGGAGGGAGGGTGGGAGGGAGGGAGGGAGGGAGTGATTCCATGCTTCAGTTTTTTGTTCAATGAGGATATCTTACATGAATGATACCTATAAAAGAGTAGCAGCAACACCAGTTGATCAGCTTGTGATGTCTTGTAACCGTTTGCATGTCGTTTCATCGCTGATCGTCTTGTGCAGTTTGTGGAAGGGAGAGATCTGCGTCACATCCTAGCGATTGAGTCAAGGTGGTGCCTTGAGCATGCAAATCTACGAAGTCAAGTGCGGGAACAAAGATGGAGGATTCATGGGGAAGCTTGAGTTCAAGGATGATGGAGCTTACTGGGAGGCAAGCAGTTACTCCTGAATCGCTCTTGGTCACTGGTGGTGTGGCAGGCAAACGAGATGTCGTATACCGTTAAGATCATGAAAGCCGATGTTGAGCGAGCAGAATGGTGTGCTCATACTTGGCTCGTGCTGCCAGAATAGTAAGAGTTATATTTCAAGGTGCCGAACGGGAAAGACTGGTCAGCTGAGATTGATCCAATCGAATGGATCAGTGACAAGGTTTGCCTTGATCGACCGTTCAATCACGGACATGCTCATTTAAGACAGATTCGAGGGATTCGAGCCCAGCGAATCAAAGAACTTGAAGGTGAAGGCAGATGTGTTTCGATTCTGGTGAATCTGTTGCCAGGAAACCTGTTCCAAGCTTTTCAAAGTTGAACTCAAGACAGTCAAAGTATGCCTGCCAGCCACTCGACAGAATCCAGTCTGACATGAAGTTCTAGGTTGATGTACAAGGGAAAAACTTTGGAAAATTGAAGTTGGAAGGGGAAGAACTGAATTTCCACGTAGAATTATTTTTCTATGCGGTTGCATTTCTCGTAAACTCAAGTTCCAGATCGATGGAAAGAAAGCTTTCGATATCTCGTTGTCGGACTTGTCCAACTCTCAGGTGAAATGGCTTACTGTCTGTCATGCTGTCGACTGAAGACGATCCAGGTCATTCCGCAAAAAGATGAAATGGTTCTTGAGTTCAGACAAACGGAGGGCCTGAGCAAGGTAAATGCGAGAAATCAAAAACCTTTACACCGGTTGAACTCATGTCAATCGTGTTTCAGAGACATGAAAGTCTTATCGAAATGAGGTTCTACGTGCCCCCAACAGAGGGTATGGACGAAGACGATGCTGATGTATTCGCTCCGCACACAACTAGGATGATTCTCTGATCCGTGTTCAATTGCAGAGCAACAAGAAGGGAGTCGAAATCTTTCATGATAGAATCAAAGAATACGTCTCCAAGGAATCCGGGGGCGAAAAGATCAGTATTTTCACACAGGTCAGGTGTCGCTCACCCAAGACCACTTTCGACGTTTCTTTGTACTTGAACATCTTCAAGCTCCATGGGTCTTCCTATGACTTCAGCGTCAAGTGAGTTGAACGAGCTCCCAAAGGCAATCAGACCTCAAAGTATGGCAGGTACAAGCACGTCACAAAGTTGTGCAAGGTCCCGTCTGTGCAAGGAGCTCGGGTATATGTCGTTGATTCCCGATCGTCACATGAAACGTGTTGTTTGCTCAGGGAACGCTCCTCATCTTGTCGCTGGACCCTCCACTCAGAAAGGGACAGGTGAGTTGATGGCAGTGAAGCTTCGCAGTGACTTTGGCTCAAGACGATGTATCATCATGTGGTCCTTCATTTTCCAGAAAAGGATGAGGATGACAAGGTCCCTTGACTGCCAGACTGTCTCATGAATGAGCTTCCGTCTAGGTTCCTGTAACTCTTCCCAAGAACTTCGACTGGAAGGACATTCCGGGCAAGGTTGTAAGATGGAGTATCCTTCGAGAAAACCTCAACGCGGAAACAGGTGAAGGATGCGATTCAGCCGACGATGACTGGCAAGAGCGTCGACATCCTTGGCAGTCTCTTTCAGTTCTTGGCGTTGGCGTCCGAATCTAAGTTGAAGGTCGCCGGTCATTCCTTGAGTGTTTGTTGGATTCACTTCATCACTTCACAGCTCTACGAAAAATCTCAATTCCAATCAAATCGAGACGAAGGTGGACATTGCTGGAATCATTCTATCCTCAAGTTGACACTTTCACTACAGAAAGTTTTGCAGTGTCTGCCTGTATTGGTGCATCCAAAGGATATCTCTACTTTCTGGACAAGTGTTTTGTCTTCCTTGAATCGGTAGTTTCAATTTCCTGTTGGCTTGTTCAGGCAAGGTTTGACCCGTGCTGTTTCTGTTTTGCTCAGCCACCTCAAGTCATCATGTACGAGCAAGTTGAAACAATCGTGTTCGACAGAAAGGATCAGTTCACACAGGTTTGTATCCTATGCAAATCTGATTCCTTGCCTCGTCTGATGGGAGGGTCTGCGAATAGTCAACGACTTTCGATTTCAAGATCAAGCTAGACAATGGGAAGAGCCAGGTACGAAAGAAAATTTCAAGGAGTTTGTGTCTCATTGGAGATTGCAGGACTTCAACAACATTAACAAGTCCGAGTTGAAGAACATTCGGGGATGGTGAGTGCTCTCTGAAGGATTGGAAAGTCAGAGGTCAGAAGCCTCTGACTCGCTGGCCCGCCAGGTTCAGGAGTGTGTGCGAGCACATGTTCGACGGCAAGAAGATGAGGATCGAAGATGATGACTCAGACGAAGAGGAAGAACTTAAGGTACCCGCGACTCTGATGAGCCTCCGGTCGTGACAGCGCGAGAAGGATGCGGGGAATGATGACGACGACAAGCACATCAAGAACCGTCTGGCGGCGGAAGCTGGTGCCATCAGTCGGTCGGCGGTCATAGAGGATGATGTTGTCGTGTGCAGGTCAAGATGACGAGGATGACGAATCCTCCTCCGAGGATGAAGACTTCGAGGGCAAGTCTGAGTCCAGCAGGTGAAGTCGCTAAGGGTCGTTTCGAGGTTTTGAAGCTTGTATGTCAGTGAGGAGAGCAGCGCGGATGAGGAGGGATCGAGGTGCGGATGAGCAACTCACAGCCTCGTCCCTGCATGTACTCACTCATGAGCAGCGAGGGAGAGAGCGACGAGGACACGAAGAAGAAGAGCAAGAAGGTGAAGGGCAGCAGCTGGTCGTTGCCTTCCGCCTCACCTTGCCCAGGCGCCCAAGTCGAAGGAGGTGAAGGCGAAGAAATCCAAGAAGGAGGAGAAGGAGGAGGTCTGCAAACCGCTGCCCCTGGCTGTGCTGATGTTTGAGGACCAGACTTCAACCAAGCGGCAAAAGAAAGATCCGAATGCGCCCAAGAGGCCGAAATCTGCCTGGCTTCTCTTCTGTGATGCTAAGCGAGAGGACGTGGGTTGAGTCGCTCCATCGGCTGGTGTGCTGAGATGTTTCGACTACAGATCGTCAAAGAGAACCCTGATATCAAGTTCACTGAGGTCAACGGAAAGATCTCTGAGATCTGGAAGAACTTGTCGTCTGATGAGAAGAAGCCCTTCGAGGTCCTGGCGTCGACCCGCGTCTCCTGCTGACGTTTCTCACTGGACCCCAGGAGGAGGCCGCGAAACTTGCGTCCAAGTACAAGGAGGACAAGGCCAAGTACGACAAGGAGAACCCCAGCAGCAGCGGTGGGGCCGGCAAGAAGCGAAAGGGGGAGGACGAGAAGGAGGTAGCGGCTTCGCCCTGCATGTCAAAGTGCTTGACTGCCATGACAGGGGAAGGCCAAGAAGGCCAAGAAGGACCCCAATGCTCCCAAGAGAGGGCAAAACGCGTACATGCTGTGGTCGCAAGAAGCTCGTGAGAAGATGAGGAAGGTGAAGAGAGTCGCTGCTGCTCCCCGAGCTCACGACGCGCAGGCCAACCCCGACTTGCCCATGAAGGCGGTGATGCAGCAGCTGGGAGAAAAGTGGAAGGAGATCGTATGGCAAGGCTCGTAGCCGTCGTAGCTCTAACGATGTTCCAAGGATGCCGAGGAGAAGAAGGAGTGGGAGGAGAAGGCTAGAGAGGTCCGACGTGCGCGCGCCTTGGTCGACGTAACGTGAGATGGCAGGACAAGGAACGGTTCAAACGGGAGACGGAGGAGTACAAGAAGAAAGGTCCCTCGCTCGAAGAGTTCGAGAAGGCGGGAGAGGAAGACTCAGGTACCACAGCAGACACTCTGACGCTCCTCCTCACGCCTTGCAGGTGAATCGGAGGACTCTGATTGAAACTTCATCGGCCGCACTTGAACCTCCATGCTCTATGTGTAAATGTTTCTACGAGAGCGACAGACAGACACGCCGATGCTTCACTGTCATTGCGATAACAAACTTGTGTCCTGTCACTCTAGTCGTCTTCGACGTCGTTGATGTCGTAGGGACCAAGCTTCGAATCCTGCGCCTCGTTTCATCATGCTGGACTCTCAGGGTGAGCCACTCACTTCCCCGCTTCCCGTCACAGTCTTCTTCATCGCAAACTCTGATGGCTGCACGTTGCCCTGCCGCATCATGTCAGTCTCTTCTTAGCCGCAGCAGGGGCCTGACCGCCTCGATCATCTTCTCGACAGGAGCGTCGAAGTCAGGATGCCTCCTGCGCTCTCGTAAGCGCTATCAGGTCGAGCGAGAGAAAACGACGAGGGCAGCAATGGGGGGAGCGTTGGGAGTCAAACCTTCGGAAGTTGTCCATGGGCTGCACGTCAGGAGGCTGCTCGTTCACGTGGATGTTGCCAGCCTCGGCCTGGCGAGCGCATGAGCCAGGAGGAGCTGAGAGGGAGAGAAGAGAGACAGGGGGAGAGGAAGAAGGGGAAGGGGACGGGGAAGGGGAGGGGGCGGGGGCGGGCTCACAATCTTCTCGAGGGGAGCATCGAAGAACGCGGGCTCAAACACCGGGCTGTCAATATCGCCTGCAGGACCGTCAGGTCGCTCACAAGTGGGCTCGGTGACTTTCACCTCCTACAGCAGCTGCGACTCCCTTTCCCTTGACGTTTCCTGCACGAGCGTCAGCAACACACACATGCTGGGCTTGTCCAGCTCACCGGCCTCGAGCATCTTCTCGGGAGGAGAGTCGAAGTCAGGATGGTTCCTTCCCGCACAGTTAGCCATGCAGCGGGCGAACAGCATCGCAGTTTACCTGCGGAAGTTGTCCATGGGCTTGACGTCGGGAGGAGGCTCGTTGACGTGGAGCTTGCCGGCTGAGGCGAGCCTCTCCTCGGGAGCATCGAAGTAAGGATGGTGCCTCTCCTCTCCCTCGGGGTTCACGTCAAACTGCCACGAGCATCAGGCAAGTCACTTGTATCCTCCGCTCTCCCACCACTTCCTTCCCCATGCGGAGCTGAAGCCTCTTGCTCGAAGAGCAGCATGGTGCGGGCGCAGTGTTGCGAAGCCTCAACGACGTGGAGGACAGGAAGGCAGTTGATGTCTACTCCACTCACCCGTCAGCAACTCTCAGCTCTGCTTCCTCCGCTTCACCTGGGCGAAGCAAGAGACAGCGGCAAGCAGCAATGCACAGCGCATTCTCGTCGTCTGGAATGCAAACGTGCATTCAGTCTCAGCCGCAAGCGATGCAATCATAGTTCAACACCCATGCATGAGCGCCCCTTAACCACTAAACCTTAAACCACGACTGTCTATGCCTGCCTGCCTGCCTGCCTGCCTGCCTGCCTGCCTGCCTGCCTGCCTTCCGAACTAGCGTATTGCCAGTCGCAAAGCTTTCCGTCACAAAGATGCTACATGTAAGGATTCATCCCTCAGGCTAGGATATACATGTTCACTCTTGATCTTGTTTCATCATTATCTTCTGCATTTCTCTTGTATGAACCTCTCTGTTCCAATCTCCTTCCTGATGCCTTTTCCATTCTCTTTGTTCCATTTCAACCCCTGTCTCCATTTCCATCTCCCTTCTTCATGGTCCTCGCCCTTCATCCTCCATCCACCATCCTTGGTCGCTGATACTTCATCGTCATCAATCGCCATGTTCCATGTCAGCGCATCTTTTCCTCTTCTCCTTCTCTGTCATCGCCATCTTCGCTTCCGCACCCACGCAGCTGCTTCCTCTCTCATGGCCACCCTGCAAGCCCCCTGCGTGTTATTAACCTATATATCTTCTAATAAAGTATCACTGATGGATCCCATATAACAGATATCTGTTAAAATAACAAAGAATTAAATTTTTGGATTATTGGCTCAAGTCTTTATTTTATTTAAGTAAGATCAAGGTTATAAACTGCATCCTTGATTTCTTCGTTGTCCTTTAGGAAACATATCCCTTAATAAGTCATATAATGTCTAGGCAATTGCTCTGATTAGACTATTAGCAACCTATAAAGTTATTTATTAGTCTAATAGACGATATTTCCATCGCCTACGTTCGCCTGGCAGCTTCAATCCTTGGACCTCTAAGAATATTCGACCAACTAAATATGTGTTTCAAATTATTTGTTGTAATTTCAAATTTAGCATGTACATTTCTGGATTCCTGTTTCGTACATCTGGCCTGCCAACGATGTGATGCGACCCTTGCTGTGTTTTCAATATATATTTTTGTCTCAATGGAAAAGTTCAAATTTCAAAAAACATTTTCAATAGTACCAACATCGTTTTGGAAAGGGCTGACCTCTGGGAAATTTCGTTGCAACACTTGGAATATGTTCTCTATAATTTCAAATATACAGGACAAAATGAAATTGACGAAACAAGTCACAAGAACTAACCCACTCTGACCCGGCATCACTTGAATCGCGTTGTAGTACAAAAACTGAGGCCGCCGGGCCCGGCCCCGGCTCGGAGTGGCGCCGCGGCGCGGGCGGCCCGGCCCGGACTCCGGCGGGCCGGGCCCGGGGGGCCGGCAGCCGCTGAGCGGCCCGCAGCAGCCTGCCACTGCCCGGCCGGCCAGTGCCACGGTCACCGGACGGACTCCCGGCCGCGCGGTGGTACGGTGCCTGTTGCCAGTGGCGGGGGCCCAGAGCCTGGCTGTTCCCGAATCCCGGTCAGCCTTACGCGGCGCGGCTGCTATCAAACCTATCAGGATCAGTGTGGATTTTGCTTCTTATCATATTCTTGAATCATCTCCAGGCTCTCTCCTCTGTACCGGGCCCCCGGCGATCCTGTTCCCCTTTGGAATCTGTGCCACGACTGTGTGAGACGCCTCTGTGCCGGGCCAGTCCAGGAGTCGCTTTCAGTGAGTCTCAGTGTGTGTGAGAAGTGAGAACCGCTTCCCTTTTAGTAGACTGAGAAGTCCAATGTAAGTTCCGAAGTTCTTGTTGAACTGCGCTGACTCAGTGAAGGTTCAACTTGAGAAACTTGTAGGTGTGACTCTTGTGTGTGTTTGTGTCTTAGTTCGGGTGTGCTTGAGGCGAATACTGTCTTGAAGTTGCAATAAACTCTACTAGAAGTGCATCCTTGTCATCCGCTTTGCTCGGTCTCCCGTTTTCAAATCCATCGGCCCATTTCAAAATTATACTCTACTGTCGTGCATTGGAACATGTACCGACATGAGCCTGCAACAATCTTGATATTTGGACTCAACCTCTCTCGCTCTTCTCTCCTGTTCGGTCTCCTGCTTCCTCATCGTATTCCTCGTTTCCAAGCCGAATCCCATCATGTTAGCAACACTCTTGTACAGAAGGTCCTGCTTGACGGTTTCCTTGTACTCCTCGAGCATCCACGAGCCTACTCTCATTTCCTCGATCTTTTCTATCATTTCCTGCTCAGAATACTCGTCCAAGGACAGAAGGTCCTTTTAGCTGACCTCTCCCCATCCTTCAAGGAAGTCCTCTATCTCGTCCCCTGCTCTCTTCATAGTAAAGTCGCACCTTCTCTCGTTCCCGTCAACCACCTGTATCAGGCTAACAGGACCCGCACTTCAGATCGTACGCACATCACCCTCCATCTCGCTTCCATGCTCTTCCATAGCAGGAAACATGTCGTCATTGTCGTCTTCCCTGTCACCGGAGGGCCTAGGATCCAACCCAAACATCCTTCCTTGCACACCTTCCCTCAAGGAAACGCCATTGCTCATTGAAGCTTTCCCTGCAGTAGAGCATCAGCTGCCCTGCTGGCCCAGGACTTGGATTCAGTAATGCTCGATCGTTGGTGAAAATTTTACGATCCTCCCTCTATCCTGCTTGACTAAGATCCAAATTTGTCTCTAACGAGGGAAGGATCTTGGCCCATGCGATCAAGTCCAGCATCTGACTCTGTCCAAGCAGTTCTTTTCACTGAAAAACCACTTTTGGATGGTGCACCTGTTTCAATTGAAGACGGTTTCGAAGCTGCTCCTCTTTCTTGCGAAGCTGCTCCTTTTCTTTACGAAGTACGGCTTGTCTCCTCGGATCCTGTAGACCTAAACACATGATCTCTTCCCCGATCTGCTTGATCTCTTTGTCTACCCCTTTGATCTCTTTCTCTCCCCCCTTGCAGAGCTCGTTTGGAATCCTCCCCTCAAACATGTCGCAGACGACTAGCAAGCTACACATGGCAGGTCACTGGCACGTAGGAAGCAGCAAGGAACCTGATGGGGCCCAACTCGTCTCTTTCCATTGGTAGGTGATTTCTTCAGGATCATATTTTTATGTGTTCGGTTTTAGAGGGATCTACCAGAATTTATAGAACTTTATCTTCAACAATAAATATACTATAAAATATCGAGTAAAAGAGTGTCCCGCCGGCGTTTGCTCCATGCCGCCGTGACTGCAATCTTTTACTCAAAGTTAAGTAACTTACATAAACAATATTTTACTCAAAGTTAAGTAAAATATCATACGGCCCCCAGTTCCTCCCTCATCATAATTGGACGGCCTCCTGCACCAGGCGCCGATACAAGGAAGATATTCGGTAGGGGTAGTCAGCGACGGTTGTCGGGTGGGGGGGATGGGGGAGGTTCACTCTGGGCTTGTAGTCATTGAGATCATTATCTGGGAATAATGCAGGACTTGAAGAATATCATACCCTTGGTATGTATGGTAGTATTACTCAAGGTCCCTAAATTGAGTACGAGGGGGTAGTGTAGGGAGGTGTCTGGACTATATGATAGTAGTAGGCCAACGCGCGCCGTGCCCTGCCCGGCCCCGCCGGACCTCCGGGGATTTCACATTCAGGGGGTAGGGGTACTCAAGGACTGAATCTCCTTGGGGATAACAGGGGGTGATTTTGTGGAAGTGAGGAGGTGGGGATTAGAGGTACTGCAAGGTGGCGTTAGGGAAGGGACGCTGCTTTCGTGTCGTCTGTGCGTAGCAAAAGGTTTGAGCGGAAAATGAGGGAGGGGAAAGGATGGCGCTTTGAGATTAGAGACCCACTTAGTAAATCCTCCCTTCCTACCCCACCCCATATAAACTCTTGGGGTCTGCTAGAAACACACTAGAGAGAATCATGTAGTCACCTAACCGATGCGACTCTCCGGAAATGACCCCCTACCCTCTTTTATGGGAAAAGTACCGGTGCTGTTCCATTAGAAGAGTTTCGAAAAAACAAGTTTTCGATTGGAAAAGGTTGCAGATACACATAAAAAGATTGAAAAGACTTGGTTTCGTTTCTGATTACAGATTGCATGACAAGGAACAAACTGGTAGCTCAACCCCACCCCACCCTACCCCCATCCATCAGCACCCCACCCTGACATTGAGAACCCCCTCATATATTTGTATTGGATGAGAAAAGACAGACCACGGGTTCTTGCACCTGTCATTGGTTCAATTTTTGTACCCTTTTACCACTACCCCTACCCATCATCCTAGCCCACTCCCAATTGATTCTCCCGGACTACCCACTCTACTCTCTCGTCAGTAGTGTCTGGTCCTCACCCTACCCCCCGCTTTACTCGAGTCCTGATATACCTGAATCCCCCCATATAAAACCTTCACTGCCCTGACCGCTCGTCTATCCCCATCAAGCATGCATTTCGGAGGAAGCAAAGCTGTTCTCTCCCCGGTCCGTCTTCTCTTCGCAAGAGGATTCCCTGTCCGCCTCATCCAGTCCATCTCTCACCAGACAAGCCCCGTCGGCTCCCAGCCCGCCGAGTACGCTGCAGCAAACCGTGGAACAGAGACGCTGGATTACTCCCGAGAGATCTCTCACCCCAATGAGCTCATGGCCTTCCGAGTGGTCAACGCGCCTCTGATGAGCAAACAACCATGCAAAGATGACATCATCACCTGGGACGACCTCTTTCACAAAAATGACCTGTATTATAGACAGTAGCTTGGAATCGGACTCTTTGAAGGTCCTGGTTCCTGCAGCACCGACGAGCCATGGCCTGTTATGCCAAGGAGCTCTATGTATTCTAGGCTAGTAACCATTAACAAGTTCTTGTCTATCATGTCAATGAACTGAATGTATTTTATCCCTTTGTCTATCAGTTGGCAACACTCGTGGCAACACTCGGTGTTGCCTGCGCTCCGTGATGGTGCTGCGGAACTGGGTAGGAGGAAATGTCTGAGAGACACCACAACATTTTGTGCTTGACCTCAAACTCAATCACAATCATCATGAGCATCTCCAGAACGAGAGGTTTGCAGAAGGAGACAACTAACGAGTTAACATGATGGAGTACTCACGTTGTAGTGAGCGAGCCCATTGCTTCCGAGCTGCCTTCACGAGGATTCCTGCCCTACCAAGAGTTCTCGGACCCGACATGATACGAACCGATACAAGTCAACTGATTTTAGTTTACTATCTTTGTCGTTAAAACTACGATCATCATGGTCCGTTGAGAGCTGGCCAATGCCAACACAGGTGTAGGCCATACACGATACTTGTGGAAAGTGGAAATCACTCCAATGCATATTTCACTGCAAAAGAAATGTCAATGTCATTTGCATCGTTGTAACAAAGATCGCTTTACCGAATACGAGACTGTACACTAGGTGGTATTGTGCCAACAGGCAGTTACCAAATCTTCTTTTCTGTGCTGATGCTGATCTCAGGCTCGGGAAAGTTGTTGGTTTCCATGTAGAGATTCGAGTTGAGTCCCTTGCTCATGGACATCCAACTGACGTCTTTGTCTCTGCTCTCGCATCGCGCTCTCACCATCCTCGCCATGTCTGATCTGCTCTCCAGGCAGCTCTCAATCTCCTTTACCTTGTCTGAAACCAGCAGGTTCTGCAGGACCTTCTCCTTGGAGGTTCTTCGCTTGCTCAGTGTTCGGGTTGGTGGCTGCTGCCTGACAGTCAAGCAGCGCAGTGCTAACAAGCAAGCTCACAGCATGGATGGATACCAGAACGCAGGACAGCTTGGGAGAACTGAGCACAGCCCGATGGAAGTCATTCAAGCCCTTTGTTAGTGACATGCTTCAGCTGCTGCTACTTGAAGAATCAATCTCAATCCTTGAACCAACTTGTACCAGTCCCTACTGAGATTAGATAGCGATATCGCTCGTATGACTTGAAAGGCAGCAGAAAAGGCAATCAGTAGAATTTGCAACACGATTGCAATGTTGAGAGTACTTTCGATGTGACGAGTCTGGAATCGAATGTCAGAGGACAAACTGCGGTTTTGCTTTCGATAGGTACGGGATGGGACGGGGAGAAGGGACGTGAGGGAGTGAAGGAAACGAAAGGGAGGGAAGGGAAGGAGAGGCAAGAGAAGGGGAGACAATGGAGGGAAGGGGAGAAGGGAAGGAGCGAGAAGGGCAGGGAGGCAAGGCAATGCAAGGCAAGGAGGGGAGGGGAGGCACAGAGAGCTTGTGCTGCTGTCGCAAAGGAGGGGGGCGGAAGGGGGAATAGAGTAACAAGGGGTAGGGGTGAAGTCAAAAATTCACTTACGGGGTGGGTAGTCAAAAGTATTGTTACCTCAAGGGATCAAAAAATCACTAGAAAGTAGGGGTACTTGTGTGTTTTATCAAAGATATCATCAGGGTCATGGGTGGGGTATAATTGAAGATGGGGGTAGGGGTACAGAATTTTGGTACAGATGACCACAAGTTCGCTGGCCCGGGCCGCCGGGCCGGGTGCTCCGGGCCGCGGCCCGCCCACTCAAGTTAGCATGACAATTTCTTGCACCCTAGACCCCATGGTCTCAAGTTTTCTAAGTGGCTCTATAAGTAAAATCAGCTATCCTTCTATGTGGAGTCTTCCCGTTCCTACCACGCGCTCCAATGGCGGCGGCGGCGGCGGCGGCAAGAGGGCAGGTGAAGAGGAGAGGAGGAACGGAGAGATGATGAGGGGAGAGGAGGGAGGAGGGAGGATGGAAGGAGAGGGAGGGAGAAGAGGGCGAAGAGGAAGGGGGACACGGCGGCAGGAGTGGGAAGCAGAGGGTGGAGGGAGAGGAGAAGCAGGAGAAGACTGAAAGAGAGGATGCAGACAGAGAGAAAAGGTTTTTGAAATGAGGAGAGCCGTTGTTCGAGATGGAGAAAGATGAAGTGTTGGTTGTAGAACATGATGGAAAGGCGAGGCATGGAGAAGCTAGAGGACGAGCAAGACATTTGGGACCTCACACACAGAGTGAGG
Source organism: Guillardia theta CCMP2712 (assembly GCF_000315625.1). Classification (NCBI taxonomy): domain Eukaryota; class Cryptophyceae; order Pyrenomonadales; family Geminigeraceae; genus Guillardia; species Guillardia theta. The sequence continues at coordinate 81,504 of NW_005434463.1, forward strand.
AAGGATGGAGTTGGGCCAGGAGATGGCAGCTAACTGGTTCATTGTGCAGGAGGCGCTTGAAAATTTTCTGGAAGGATGGCAGAACGCGCTGATCCACATGGCGACTCCTCATGCAAACCTGACCAGAGCAGCTGAGGAGCTCAAAGTCAGGCCCCCCCTCCTCCTCTCTTCCCCCCCCCCTCTCCTCCTTCTCTCCTCCTGAGTCCGTCAGGCTCATGGTGCCTCTTGTTCTTGACTTGAGTTGCAGGATCTTCGCCTTCACTTCAACCTTCACCTCAAGGAGCTCGAGTCACTTGCTGCTGCCGTAGACTCCGCTGATGGCCAGGTCGTCTCGTCGTCTCGTCGTCTCGTCCTCGTCCTCCTCTCCACCCCCTCGCCATCACCTACTCCTGCTGCTGCTGCTGCTGCTGCTGCTGCTGCTGCTGCTGCTGCTGCTGCTGCTGCTGCTGCTGCTGCTGCTGCTGCTGCTGCTGCTGCTGCTGCTGCTGCTGCTGCTGCTGCTGCTGCTGCTGCTGCTGCTGCTGCTGCTGCTGCTGCTGCTGCTGCTGCTGCTGCTGCTGCTGCTGCTGCTGCTGCTGCTGCTGCTGCTGCTGCTGCTGCTGCTCCTCCTCCTCCTCCTCCTCCTCCTGCTCCCCCCACCTCCCGCTCCTTCCTCCCGCTCCTCCTCACGTCCCCTCGTCTTCCTCCTTTTCTAACCTGCCTTCTTCTCACCGATCTCTCTCCTCTGACCTCAAACACCATGATCTTGCGATGGCTCTTCTTCGCTCATCCTTGTCTCTTCCTCTTCCCCCCCCCTTGCTGTGCTCTTCTCAGTGCCATGCAGGAAACGAGTGCAGCATCGGAAGAGCTGATCGGCAAACGAGATGCGTTGAAGGAGGAGGTCAGTGGACGGAAGGGGGGGGGCGGAGGAGGAAACGGGAAGGGAGGGGGAGGGGTGGACTCCTGTAAAGTTTGACCGCAATGCCAGTTGAAGGAGAAACAAGCGACGCTGAAGCAAGTCATCGACAAGCTCCGGCACCTCCAGAGCGACCTGACGGTTCTGACTTGCGCGACTGCCGTGCAGGAGTGAAGGAGTGGATGACGATGCAGCTGTATCATAGACGGGAGGGAATACCATGAACAAAGGGCAGAAGCAGCCGGGGAGCAGCAGGAAGAGAGATGGAGAGAGAGAGAGAGAGACAGTGAGGGAGAGAGAGGCGATGCTTCGTTGCTGGAAGAGGAGGGAGAGGGAGAGAGCAATGGAAAGCACACGAGGATGATACGAGATGTTGTGAGGTCAACAAGATACGATGACAAGGGAAAAAGTTTACTCTAAACTTCTGTACATCCACCATAGCGACGAGCACTACTTCCCGTCGCTTCCACCATCTGCCATTCAAGTCAGTGACATATCCACATCGCTCCTGTTGTCTCGCCAGCTCGAGCCCCAGCTGTATCATCTCGTCAGTGATCCCCTCCTCCCCAACCACCATTCTTACGTGTTGCCGCTTCTCCACTTGACATTGTTCGTTCCGTACTCCTCATCATCGCGCTGCTGCCTCCATCGTTGCTTGCGAGTATCGACCCTCCTAACGTAGCTCTCCCTTCTGACGCAAACCCGCCGAGCATGTTCATCGCAGTTCCCTGCTGCAGCCCCGCGAGGATGGGAGGCAGTTGCTGCTGCCCCTGCCACATGTCAGGCACTGTCCTCGGCGCTGCCATGTTGCCCAGCATGCTGCTTCCTCCCTGGTTTTGGAGAAGTTGCAGCTGAAGGAGGAGGGAGAGCTGGTCTTGCCGCTGCAGTTGCAAGTACTGCAGCTGTGCGATCTGCGCGCTTGTCTTGGCGATCTCGTTGAGCGCAATCTGCAGACTCTCCCGCTGCGAGTAGTTCTGCGAGCTGGAGTTGGAGCTGGAATCTGACACATCGGTGTTGTCTGCGGGGCAGGAGCCGCTGGTGGTGACCGGGGAGGTTTCCGACGTGCTGTTGGTCTTGCCGTCCGACATCTCCTGCCGTCCGACATCGTCGCTCGAGTTGTCGTCGTTGAGCGCGTCCATGGAGATCCGACTTGACTCGCTGCTCTGCGAACCCTCCCCCATGCTCGTCTTCTCCCCGTCCTCGATCTTGGACCTGAGCTCTTCGTTCAGCACTCGGATAGCCTTCTCCTCCATCTCGCACAGCTGCTTCCTCTTGGCGCCCTCCTTCCCTCTGCTGCTCTCCCCCTCCTGACTCGAGTTGCCCACGTTGTTCCCGCCCTTCTGAAAGTTCCTATGCCTCCTGGGCTTCGTGTCCTTGGACCCCGACGGCCTTCCAGGTTGTCGCCTCACGATCTGCTCGTCCTGCAGTCGCTCCTCCGGCGTCCACAACGATTTCGTTGCTTGTGTCCAGGTCCGCCTGTCCCAGATGTCTCGCACCGTCTTGGAGCTGATCCCGTATCGTCTTCCTACGAAGCAGCTCTCCACCGTTTTGTGCCCCAACCCCGAGATCTTCTCAGAGTAGATCTTGAAAGCCAGCTCAGCATTGAGGATGCGTTTCTTCCCCTGCAGCCTCTTCTGAGAGCCCTCCCCGTCCTGCTCCTGATCCGAACTGAAGACATCGGGCCGAGCGGCTGCCTGGGCCGAGGCCTCTCCCTGGTTGTCTGGGACAGACGTGTTTTGCTGCTCACTGCGATCAGTAGCACTCATCACTCAACAAAAACAATCTTTACAAACAAGGTACAACTCAAAGACACAGCGACCGAAGTTCGGCCTTACCCATCACCTCATACTAAGATCAGCCTTCTTTTTGTGTTCGGATTCCTTTGGGGTGTTCTGAGCCCAACAAACGCGACGAAGAACGATTTCTTCCTGTTTATCCCAGTTGATGTTGTGAAGAGAGCAAGCTTATGATAAATCGATTGCTCCACAGATAAATCTCATCGATTTCTTCCTGGAACAAACTTCAGTGAGGATGCGGAGAAAGGCTCATAGAATTAGTTCAAATAGTTTCGAGGTTGATAAGACATCAGGACAAGGCTAAGCGTCTGCGAGAGAGTCGCAGAGCAATACAAGGGAAGATTTAGTCTCGATGGATTGGAACATTCATATTAGAAAGCGATGGCTCTTCGAAGCCAAGAAGGAATTCCACAACACAGCACATATAACAAGAGGACATTATCATCGAGTGATTTGCCTCTGGTTGGGGAAGCAATGTTTATGCTCGAAAAGGCTACGAGTAAATCCTATCGACCCTATTCAATACCAATTGTTGCATCTTCTTCTTTTATCTCGTCTCCTTCTTCTCCTCCCCTCTCCTGTCCTCTCCCTTTTTCTTCATCTCTCATTGCTCGCCTCGCCTCTCCTCCCCCCCCCCTCCCCTCCCCTCCCCTCTCATTCGCTCGCTTCCCCTTCCCATCCCATCCCGTTGCTTCCCCTCCCTTACTCTCTTCTCTCCGTCTTTGTTCTGTCCTGCTCTGCCCTTGGCTCCTCCCCTTTCCGTCGTTCTTCTCCTCTCCTTCCTCGTCTAGCCATGCTCGCTGCTCTCTTCTCCCTTGAAACGCTGTAGTTTCCATCCGTACCCCATTTGAGCGATTCCAACCAATTTGTCCATCTAATATTGAATAATTCAGATGACCACTACAAATATTTGGTAATTTTGATCTTAAAACAGATGTAATCGGGGTACACTTCACCCTACCCCGTCGGATATGCACGCTAACACCTTGAAGTTCAAGTACCCCCCTTTTGAGCCTGTTTTTGATACTTAAGTACCGGTGTTACCACATACCACCCTTCTTCAGGTGCGGGACAATTTTTTGGGGTAGATTTCCTAGGACATCGATAGTCCCTGTTGTAACAGCTAGGTCATAGGAAATGCTATTCCCCCCAGAAAAACCTCTCTTTGAAAAAAGGGTCTTCCAGGGTAGGGTTGGGTGCAATGTCTCCCCAAATAGACCCACCCTTTTTACCATAGAAAATGGATCATGGGTGGGGTGAATTCATGACCCCGACCCCTTCAAGTGGAAGGGATAATTTATAGAACGCTGCTAAAACCTTCTTTTAAACGACTGGTTGAAACGTCAGAAGACCTGGTTTCAAAAAACCTCTATTGAAAAGAAGTGATTTAGAAGGGAATTCAAGAAAAAAAAGAATAAAAATAATCTCTGCAGGGCAGTGAAATGCATGTCTTATGACATCTCACTATTATTTGATGCTGCCCCAACGCCCCCGGGGTAATTTATATGACGCTCTCCACAGCTTGAAATCGAGTGGTTTAGCAGGGAATATCTTTTTTTTCTCAACATTCCAGTCTAAAACTAGAGAACTCCGAGGCAGACTCGTCTTTGGCCGTCGGAGCGGATCTTGCTAGCCAAAACGCGTGACCGTTAAGAACAAACAACGGCCAATCCTCGTTACAAATTGAAACCGTCATTGACCGTTAACACAACGGTCATAAGCATGTTTTACTCAAAGTTTTAAGTAAAAGTAGAGTGAGTACGATCACCGATCGGAACCTCACCGGGCCCGGGCCCGGGCCTGGGCCGGCCTGCCGACTCAGAGCCGAGGGGACTCAGTCAAGGCCTAAAGGTGAGGGAGCGAACAATCGAGGCAGGGAAAGGGAGGAGGAGGAGGCAGGAGGCAGGAGGCAGAAGGCAGGAGGCAGGAGGCAGGAGGAGGAGCAGGAGGCAGGAGGAGGAGCAGGAGGCAGGAGGAGGCAGGAGGCAGGAGGAGGAGGAGGAGCAGGAGCAGGAGCAGGAGGCCGGAGGAAGAGCAGGAGGCAGGAGGAGGCAGAGAAAGGGAGGAGGAGCATGAGGCAGGAGGCAGGAGACAGGAGCAGGAGGAAGAGCAGGATGCAGGATGCAGGAGGCAGGAGGCAGGAGGAGGAGGAGGAGGAGGAGAAGGAGGCAGGAGGCAAGAGGCAGGATGCAAGAGGCAGGAGGAAGAGCAGGATGCAGGAGGAAGAGCAAGGGGCAGGAGGAGGCAGAGCAGGAGGCAGGAGGCAGGAGGCAGGAGGAGGCAGGAGGCAGGAGGCAAGAGGCAGGAGGAAGAGCAGGATGCAGGAGGTAGGATGCAGGATGCAGGAGGCAGGAGGAGGCAGGAGGCAGGAGGCAGGAGGATGCAGGAGGCAGGAGGCAGGAGGAAGAGCAGGGGGCAGAAGGAAGAGCAAGGGGCAGGAAGAGGCAGAGAAAGGGAGGCAGAGGCAGGAGGCAGGAGGCAGGAGGCAGGAGGCAGGAGGCAGGAGCAGGAGCAGGGGGCAGGGGGCAGGAGGCAGGGAGTTTGAAGAGGACCATAGAAAGAGAGAGAAAGATGAGGGATTGGGCGAAGGGATAAACCTTTAAAGAGGTGGGAAGGAGGGGAATGGAGGAGATAGAGAGGGTATGTGAAGCAGAAGAGGGAGAGGGAGAGGCGAGGAGGGTAGATGAGGACTATCAAGTGAGAAATTCTGATGAGAGGTATAGGAGGGGAGTATCAGGGTCTTGAAAGATCAAGATAATTGATGGTTGACGATTGAACTCAGGTCGGCGCAAACCTGGTCGAGCATCGACAGGATGGAGGAAAGGAAGTTGATGGAGAGAAGCTGGTGAGATTGTTCATTGCGCGTGAGGACCGCCTGGTTGTCTCAGTGGAGACGGAGGAGTCAGCCCTTGAGAGCTGTTGCTGCCAATCTCTGTTACCGGCATGGCACCAACACTGAGGCAGCTTGCTGTTTGCTTCGCACTGCTCCTTAACTTGCCTTCCATCCTGTGCTTCTCTCCCTCGCCTGCTTTTGCGCGAGCATGGAGCATCCGAGGTGCAAGGAAGAGCATGGGTAGGCCTCATGCCAGACTGGGAGGAGGAGTCAAGCTGCGGATGGCGATGCAGGAAGCTGAGGAAGGAGGAGCAGGAGGAAGAGGAGGAGGAGGTCAGAGCACGAGCGTGATGCTGACCCGGGAGTGGTTCGCCTCCTCTAACGTCATGGGGGATCTGCTCACAGACGACGGCATCCCTGTGGCGCAGCTCAGCCAGACGAGTCGCTTCAACTGGTGGAACGAGCTGCTGACTCTATGGGGCAGTCGCGTGCTGGAGCGCATCACGAACCGGATGGCCTTCACCATCGCCTGCTCCATCGCCGTGACCACCTTCATCAACCTCGGCGACATGCCCAGCAGCGGCTTCACCTACGTCACCGAGTTCGAGATCCCCGGGTGGCCCCACGAGCTCATCGGCGGTTTCCTCTCTATCCTCCTTGTCTTCCGCACGGACCAGGCGTACGACAGGTTCTGGGAGGGCAGGAGGAAGTGGGCCGAGCTGTCCTCCACCTGCCGTGACATGGGCCGCATCGCCATCTCGAACCTCGACAGGCGGACGGCAGCTGAGCTGCTTGCCAGCATCGCCGTCTTCCCCGTGACCCTCAAGCAGCACCTGCGGGGCACGAGCAACAGCCGGGAGATTGCGACCGTGATCAACACGTACCTCCCTGCCAACAGCTCCCTCATCGACATCGTCGCCTCCTCCCGCACGATGCCTGTCACTGTCCTCCTCAGCATGTCAAACTGCATCTCCAAGTTGCGCCTTGCGCCCCGGCACGAGCACCTGGAGATCGTCTGGCAGCTGCTGGAGCAGCGGGTGGACAAGCTCGCATCGATCGTGAGCGACTGCGAGAAAATCAAGTGTACTCCCCTCCCCTCTCCTACTCCCGCTACGCCAGCCGCTTCTTCTCCATCTACACCCTCACCCTCCCCTTCGCGCTGGTCAAGGACACGAGCCCCGTGCTCGTCCCCTTCATCACAGCCTTCGTCAGCTGGGTCCTGTTTGTCACCGACGAGATCGGTCACGTCATCGAAGAACCGTTCGGCAACGGACTCGCCAAGGACCCGGACACCATCTCGGGCAAGGGACAGGTGCGCCCTCCGTCCTTGCTCCTCTTCCTCCTCCTCCTCCTCTCTCTCTCTCTCTC
>NW_005434462.1:0-3110 GCF_000315625.1 Guillardia theta CCMP2712
GTCATCATCGTCATCTCCATCATCATCATCATGATCATCATCATCATCTCCATCATCATCATCATCTCCATCATCATCATCATCATCATCATCATCTCAGCTCCCATCTCATGGCATCTCAATCAAAACAGCCGTCGGCTTACCTGCAAGTCTTTGACTCGCTTCGCCAACATGGGAGGAAGCTGCAGTTTTGCTTCAGCTGCAAACCAAAGCAAGAGGGAACTGATGGTGATGGAGTAGGCGTGGCGAAGGAACAAGAGGAGGGAGAGGAGGAGAGGCGAGCTACGGAGCAGGACCTGCAGCTTTAGAAACTTCGCGGACGCGTGTACTGTCTGTTCGCCTGCTCCTGATTGCGCGATGTCCAGCAGGTCCTGAAGTAGAAGTTGAGAGAGGTTTGATCGCGAGACAGGAAGATCGAGACGAAGGCAACACACCTTGATGCCAACTTTGTAGTCAGGTCTCTCAGCTTGTTCCCAGATCAACAAGTTTCGTTGTGTAGTATTGAGTTTCATCAGATCGTCATACTTGTTGGAACGCCCCGACTCCTGTTCACCACAAACTTCAATCATCGACGAGAGAGCAGCAACGATCAACATCAGAACAAGAGAGAAACATGCGTGCAGGTATTGCGATCGTTCAGGCATGTGAGATAGCCGCAAAGAAACGAAAACATCGCATTGAAAGTTGTCAGCAACAGTTTGCGAAAAGACATGTAACATTTTAATGGAGACTTATGTCGGGGTGAAGAGAGAGGTGGAAGAGCAGCGGGAGCACAACGAGGGCACAGAAGAGATGGAGAGAAAAACCTGAGCCAAGGTAGAATGAGAAGACGATGACGAGGTCGAGCTCAACGACGACAAGGAACGGAAGTTTGGACTTGCAGGGGAGCGAGGCGAAGAGGAGTGAGAGACTGTAGATGGAGCAAGAAAAGTAGAGGAGGCATAGGAGAAGGAGAAAGCAGAAGAGGAGAGGGAGGGAGGGAGGGAGGGGAGGGAGGAGGAGCAGGAGAAACTTCTCCACGACCGTCGCCAACAACGCGCAGTGAGCATGAAGCAGGGGAAAACTGGGGGGCAGGTCAAGGCAGGGATGGTCACGTGGGGGTGGGGTACATTGGTGACAGGGGTAGTCCCAGAGGAGCACATGCAATAGAAAGCAGGTGGAAATACAGGGGTACTCTGAAGAGTGTATGTGCAGTTGGGGGTGGGAGAATCAATTGTGGGGGTAGGGGTAGTACTGGGAAGGCCCCCTTTTGGGTGAAGGTTAGAACGTCGAAACTTTGATAGGTGTAAAGTTTAGATGTTTCAAGTTTAGAAGTTTCAAGGGCCGGAAGTTTGGAAGTTTGGAAGTTTCGGTCGAGACCATGGAGGCGATGCAGCCGCTGGCTGTGAGTGCAGGGGGGCGACCGAAGCTGGAGGATGGCGAAGTTGAGGTGAGAGACATGCACGAACGGTGCTGAGAAGCCGATCCTGTGCTGATCATGTTGCGATGAGGAGGATGAGATGAGGAGGATGGTGGTGAATGTGATAGAACTACAAGTGCGAACGCGATGCGTATGAGTTGGAAGGAACAGAAGAAGGTTTCAGCTATCCTGTGCCTGCTGCCTTGCAGGCAAGGATCAATGAGTGATATGAGGAAAACATCATTACAGCACCGATCAACATCACTCTGCATCGAGCCTGATCTCGCTCTGTCTTTCTCAGATCAGAATGGAAACGGGTCTCAGCTTCTACAACAGGGACAAGAAGGTCTGTACATGCTCGTTCCTCATGCACATCGGAATCAGCCCATTGAATCAGCTTCCTTCAGCTGTACGCCGACGGCCTTGTGACCGTCACCACTCATCGCATTCTTCTTCAATACACAGAAGGCAAGCCTGCTTGAATCCCTCCCTCCCCACGAGCAGGGTTTCTCACAAGCATGGCAGTGAAGTGGTACCTCGAGCTACGGCTGATTGAGAACGTCACAGAGAAGGTAGGAGGAGGATCGTTGTGTCGCTCTGATCTCCTGCAGTCCAAGATGTTCAGCTCTCCTCGCATCGTCTTGCATCTTTCAGGGGGCACACCGGGGGCGGGGGATCGATACGTCATGCTCTCGTTCCCTAAGGCTGAGCTCGATATGGATGATGAGACAGCAGCTGAAGCTGCCGCAGGGCTCCAAGGACTTGTTCCTCAAAGCGTTGAAGACTGGTAACTCCCTCCTGCCCTTCTACCTCCTCCCCGTTTTCTACCTTCTCCTCTACCTCCTCCTCTATCTCCTCCTCCTCCTCCTCGCCCTCTCTCAACATGGCCCAGCGCTGGCAGAGAAGTCTTGGCTGCACAAGGGCAACAAGATGGGAGCAGGGAGCGGCGAGACGCTGGGACAAGCAGCACAACCGAGGTTCAACGCAGGTGAGGACGGAGCAGGAAGAGGTGGTGGTACAGGAGGAGGAGGAGGAGGAGGAGGTGGTGGTGGTGGTGGAGGAGGAGGAGGTGATGGTACAGGAGGTGGAGGTGGAGGTGGTGATGGTACAGGAGGAGGAGGAAGAGGAGGAGGAGGAGGAGGAGGAGGAGACGGTGGTTGAAAGCTGCTGTAGGGATCGGGACGATCTTAGAGATGCAGGCGGCGCAAGTGAGTGAAGGGGCGCGAGGGAGGAGGAGCTTGTGACAGCTTCCTCCAGCAACGGGCGACGGGCGAAGTGATGGGGAGGTGAACCGCCGGCTTGATGCCCCCACCATGACTGATGCAGCTGCTGTCAGGCACTCTCAGACCTTGATAGCCTGATGACTCACGCGAAGAACATGGTGAGGGAGGTTGCGATCAGTCCTGCCATGGGGTAACGAGCTGTCAAGATCCTTATAGCCGAGAAGATGAAAGCCATGCTCTCCAGCGCTTCCTCTGACAGTCTCCTCTCTCGGCCTCCTCCCCCTCCTCCTCACTTCTTCACCTCGCAGGCAGCAGCGCGTCTCAGAGCGTGAAAAAGAGCGAGAAGGAGGAGTACGCGAACCTCCTGATGCAGACTGGCATCTTGAGCCCTGTAATGCTTAACTCCTCCTTCCTCAACCTCTTCCCCCCCTCTCCTCCACAACCATCACTTCCACCACCACTGTCTCCTCCTCCTCCTCCTTCTTCTG
>NW_005434462.1:3272-13107 GCF_000315625.1 Guillardia theta CCMP2712
TGATATCGCCAGCGGATCTGAGAAAGGTAACGAGCTCCTCGAGACGGATTGCCCCTGCTGAAGTCCTGACGCAGGCTTGCGAGCTGTTTGAGCCCAAGGGAATCAAACTTCGGTCTCCTCCTCCTCCCCTGTAGATCTCAGTGACTGATTCTCCCTCAGGCTACATCAGTTCCGAAGTGGCGTTGTGGTGATCAAAAGAAAAGATGATGGAGTCCAGAACGAGGTTCCCTCCCCTCCCTTCCCCTTCCCCCCCCCCCCTCACCTCACCTCACCTCACTTCCCGTCCCTCTTCTGCTCTCCGCTCCAATCCCCTCCCCTGCTCTGCTCTCCCCTTCTCCCGCTCATGTCCGTGCAGAACGACGCCGTCGTCCAGATGCTCAAGGAGAGCGGGAGAGGAGTCAACGCCGCGCAGGCAGCCAAGGAGCTGGGCATGTCTGTGGCTGCTGCGCGAGAGCTGCTCAAGGTACTTGAGCTCCTGGTGTGCCCGCAGCGCTGACGGGGGAGGGAAGGAGGAGGAGAGGAGGGGGACGATCTGCAGAGACGACAGCATAGAGGGTCTCAACTTCTACTTCAACGTCTTCTCAGGGTTCAAAGAGGAATGAAACTAAACCACCCGATCATAAACTCCCGCTTCACAAGATAGGTTATGAGCCTGGGCCAGACCGCCGGGCCGGCCGCAAGTTCAAAGTTTACGGGCTGTGACTGAGCCGGCCAGTTGGGGCACCGGCCCGGCCCGGCCGGGGCGACCGTCAGTCCGGTCTTGTCACTGAGTAGCCCGGCCTGAGCGCCTCCAACTCAGGAGTCCGGGCCCACTGTGAAACGGCTGTAACGGATTGAGTCAACTAGAGTCGGTCAAGTCGAAGGGTTATATTGTCGTGTCAGGGGGTGGGGGTGATATTGAAGGGGGTAAGGTTTGAAAAGTAGGGGTCATTTGGATATGAACACTGTTTAAATTTAGGGTGGTAGGGGTAATGCATCGTGGGGTAGGGGTAACAGAGATCCAAAGATGGGGGTGGGGGTATACAATCAATATGATCATGGACAACACTTAGCAGCATATGATCATGGACAACACTTAGCAGCAGAAGCTGCGAACAGCAAGAGAGGAAGAGGAAGAGAGAGAGGAAGAGAGGAAGAGGAAGAGGAAGAGAGAGAGGAAGAGAGAGAGGAAGAGAGGAAGAGGAAGAGAGAGAGGAAGAGAGGAAGAGAGAGAGGAAGAGAGGAAGAGAGAGAGGAAGATGAAAAGCAGGAGAGGGAGGAGGAAAGCACTAAAGACGAGAGATAGCTCGAACAAGTGCATGCGATGGTGAAGGCAAAATGACTAACAATAGACTGATGTGCGTCGGAAGGAAGGATATACGGAGAGGATGGAAGAACACATAGAGAGCAGAGAGCATGGATCCTGCACCAAGACGACGAAGGGTTTGGATTAGTCTGAGGAGGTTGAATGGATTTGAAACACAAGAATGTGAAGAAGAGGATATGCCATCTGCGGTGTTGTTGAGATTAACTCTGTTGCAGGGATAGAGAAAACACGGTGATACACAGGAGATGAGAAGATGAGGAGCATTCAGACACACAGGCACACGAGCTGGGTGTGAAGGCGTACTTTCAGGATCTTGGGGTGAAATCAACTTGTCTTGTCAAAGCGTGGTGCACGGCGGCTGCCAGCCATGATTGATCGTAACAAGGCATGAGTGAGAGAACAGCGATGGTTCTACCGAGTTTCCCTTTGCTCCAGTCCTACTTTTACAAGTCTTCATATGGCGTCAGGCCTTCTTCGACTCTTGTTGCTCTCAGCCTGCTTCTACTCGCTCTCCCTCCCTCTCTCCCTCAACAAGTCTCCGTCACGGCCTTGAACTACGTGGTCACACCTGGCCGGCTTGTCGCTCGTCAGCCCTTCCGCGATCAGCCGATCCTCGAGCTCCTCAACTCGTCTATGGTAAGGGAAGTGCGAGACAGCAGCAGCCAGGTCCAGGTGATGATCAACTCGGGAGAGCTCTACGGCAAGTCCATCGTACAGGTCGAGCAGCTGAAGAGACTCGCGTCCTGCTGACGGGGGTGCAGGCGACGGGCGGGCTCGCTGTCTTCACTGACCTTATGCTGCCCACTGCGGGCTCGACGTTCAAGCTCACGTTCCAGATCTCTGGCTCAGCCATCATCTTAACTTTTCCGAAAGAACCTAACTCTAACTTCGCCGTGTCGGTAAGAGCCCAGCTCCTCGACCAGCTGGTAGACGCTGAAAGCTTCTGCAGGCTCCTGTGGGAAGATTCAGGTACTCAGCAAACATCCCCAACAGCTGGGGAGCAGTACAGGCTGGGGTGCCGATGAACCCCTCCCCTGCCGTGGACCTGATTAACGACAACGAAGTGATTGTCCAAGACGCCTACATTGCCGTCTACCTCCAGCTGACGGCCAGCTCCTCCCCGAGCCCGTTCCCTCCTCTCCAGCCGACCCTCCCCCTCACCGAGAGCTCGTGCTGCAGGCAGGCTAACTGCGAGGCCTTGAAGAGCTACACGAACGTTTGCTGCGACTGCTCGTCGGCCGCCTGCCTCTTCTGTCGGGTCCCAAACGCAGGAGTTGTCTCTTTCACGGACTTGGTGATCAACAAGGCTGGCACATACTCCCTCGCCTTCAGCTCCACCCTCTACTTCCTCGGCCAGTCCTCTGTCATCAGGCTCGCCCCGACGGGGAGCCTTCAGATCGTCCCGGGAGTCATCGATCGCATCGTCCTCCTGAACCAGCCGACGGTAGCGAAGATCGGGAACACGACGGGATTTGAGAGCGCTCTGTTTCCCCAGCAGCCTTCGGGCTCCTTCAGTGACAATCAGCTCAACCCGATATTCGTCACTGGATCCTACGCCTCCTCGGTCTTCGTCGCCATTCCCTGCCTCGACTACACCGACGCGCTGGCCGACCCTCCTCCCGTCCCCATCTGCAACTGCTCGGACTCCTCTTGCCTCGGAGCCCCCGTCTACATCGCTGAGGGGATCGCGCTGGGGCAGGTGGGGCTGACAGGCAACGTGGCGGCCAAGTATTCGACGACGACAGGGGCAGCGACCTTCACGGATCTCGGTGAGAGGAGAGAGAAGGAGGAAGGGAGGGGAAGGGAGGGAAGGAGTAGAAGCTGAGATTGTCTACACAGGTACTTACATCTCGCGCTCCGACTTTCGTCTTGCATTCCGTATCAGTGTCGACAGCTTCTTCGAGCAGATCTCTGTCTTGACCAACCCCATCTACATCTCCCCAGGCAAGCTGGTCTCTCTCTCCTTCCTCTACCAGCCCTCTGCCTCTCGCTCCCCCTCCTGCTCCAGATGTCCGGTCGGGACTTTCGTGGTGAACACGCCGGTCAACGTGTCGGTGAAGCTGAGGGACTTCTACGGCAACATCATCTCGTCCTGCAGCGACTCCTCTGTCTTCTGCAGCGGCGTGCCTTCCAGCCAGGTGGCGCTGACGGAGCTCGTGACGAGCATGGGGAACGTGTCACTGGGCAAGGCGTTCATCCGACAGGCTTCACGAGGCGTTGCCTCCTTCACGGACATTGTCTTCACCCGGGCCGCTCCCTCCAACAGGTTCATCGTCGTTGCTCCTTCCACCGACTTCGTGAGCGGCAAGACCATCGAAGTCTCTACCCTCTCCAACTCTTTCTTGCTCGTCAGCGGCCCCCCCTCAAGGATGTCCGTCGCTCCAGTCTTCGCAGCTGAGAACGAGATCTTCCCCTCCCCTCTCACTGTCGTCCTCCTCGACCAGTGGGGCAACGTCGCGTCCAGCGACTGCCATGAGGGCTGCGCGACTGAGTCAGGAACGTGCGAGGCCGAGAGTCTCCGCTGCTCTCCTACCGTCCTCGTCTCTCTCCTCCCAAGCTCTCCGCAGGCACTGCTGCTCGGGTCCAGCAACGTCACGTCGGAGAAGGGAGTCGCTCGCTTCCCGGATCTGCGCGTGGCCGTGCAGAACCCCAGCTGCGGCATGTGGACCGCGAGCTCGTCGACCTTCACAGTGGAGGTGAGGGTGATGCTGGCGGACGGGAGCAGGACGTTCACGAGCACGGGCTCCGTCGTTGTCGCTCACGGGGCCAGCAGTCTGCTCCTCCCGACATCCGGGCAGCCGCAGACGAGCGTCGCCACTGAGACTTTCAGGAATCCGGTGATAGTGCAGGTCATGGACTGCTTCCTAAGAAACGTCGAGAACGCTTCCTCATACGTGTCTGTGAGGATTCAGGACAACCCGTCCGGCGCCTTCCTCTCGGGAACCTCGCGCGTAAAGGCGGCAGGAGGAAGCGCTATCTTCACGGACCTCAGCCTGGACAAGGACGGCTCGGGCTACTCTCTCCTCTTCTCCTACGAGGGCTTCACCTCCGTCACCCCCGTCACCTCCTCCTCCTTCGACGTGATCAAGCAGGTCTCCCTCCTCCAGCTCGCAGAGTTTCCGACGGGCAACCAGACGAGCGGCTCCCTGCTCAAGGCGCAGCCGCGGGTGATCCTGCGCGACTCGTCGCAACAGCAGGTGTCCCTGTCTCAGGCCGAGGTCAGCGTAGTCCTCCTCCAAAACCCCGCGCTGCTGCAGCCGCAGGACCCGAACAACTCTCCTCTCCTCGGGACCACCACAGTCAAGGCCAGCGCAGGGCAGGCGATCTTCACGGACCTGATGCTGCTCAAGGCGTCAGTGGGGCAGGGGTTGCAGCAGGAGGGCTACGTCCTCCGCTTCCTCTTCCGCAACTCCATCGTGACTGACGGCAGCCCCTTCAAGGTCCTGCCGGGCAGCTGGTCGCAGCTCTTCATCCTCCCCTCCTCTCAGCCCGTCACCTCCGTCGCTGGGCTGCCGCTCGCCGTGCAGCCTCGCGTGCTGCTGACCGACCTGAACAAGAACCTCGTGCTGCCCAGCCAGCTCCCAGCAGGAATCAAGGTCAACGTGTCCCTCCTCGTGGACGGGCAGACGCAGACGAGGGTGGGGATACAAGCGGACGGCTGCCAGGAGCGATGTGTCGGAGAGTTTCCCACCTCCTGCTCCACCTGCCCCGACCACTCCCTGCTCGCCTCCGCCAGCTATGCGGCGTTCACCAACCTCCGCATCGATCAGAGCAGTTCCCGGTACTCCCTCTTCTTCTCCGCCGTCTCCTCCTCCGGCCTGCCCCTCGGCTTCAACACCACCAGCCGAGTCTTCACGGTGGTCAACAGCGAGCCATCCTTCGTCCTGGTCGCCCGCCAGCCCTCCAAGCTCAACTTCGCCGACAAGCCTCTCCTCCAGCAGCCGCAGGTCAGCGTCCGCGATCGGTTCGGGAACGAGGCGTCAGAATTGAGGGAAGGAGAACTGCACGTGCGGGTGGAACTGAAGGAGGGGAAGGTGGGGAAGCTGCGGTGCTACCCGCTGCTCTCCTACTTCGACGGGACGTTCAACGTGCGCGTGCTCAACGGGACCTCCTCCTTCACCGACCTCGCGGTCCGTCGAGCCATGACGTCCTTCCAGTTCAGCTTCTCCCTCTCCTCAAACCCCAACATCTCCACCACCTCCGACCTCTTCGACGTCGACCCGGGGCAGACCATCGGTCTCTGCAACATCTCCCTCCCTGACCGCTGCTCCTCCTTCTCCCCCTGCCTCGACCCCGGCAAGATCTCCTGCGTCGACGCCTACGGCAACGTCCAGCCCTCCTGCTCCACCTGCTTCGGGTCGGACTGCGGCCTCGGGCCCCTTGTCCCCTACCCTGTCGGCGTCTCCTCCAACTGCGTAGGGAAGGTTTGCATGATCCTGGTGGCGGGCCCAGCAGGCGCGAGGGTCTCGCTCGCCTCCTCCCCCTCCGTCCACTGCAACGACGACAACCTGACCCTCATCAGCGGCAGCTTCCCCTGCTCCAGCTCGCTCGTAGCTGGGGTGTCGACCTTCAGCGGTGTGACCTTCACCTCGGCCTCCCTGCGGTACCAGCTCAAGTTCTTCACGTTCGTGGTCAACCCGAGGACGCGGACGATCCTCGAGTGGTCCTACCTGTCGCCTCCCATCGAGAACCTTCTGCAGAGCCCTCGCATCTCCCTCGCCTTCTTCTCCCAGCAGTCCATGGGCACCATCCTCGTCACCTTCGACCGCCCGACCAACTTGAATCAGATCCCCGACCCCTCCAAGCAGTTCGACTGCCTCGACGTCTTCGCCTCTGCCTTCGCCTCCTCCCTCGGCGACTCCCCCACCTGCACCTGGCTCAACGCCTCTGTCCTCCAGATCATCGTCGGCAGCAACCCGCTGGTAAACGCTTCCTCCACCGTCCTGCTCAGCAGCAAGTCCAACATCACCTTCGAGAGCGAGCTGGAGGGCGTCCGCCTCGCCTCCCTCCCCGCCACCACAAATGTCGGGCAGGTGGTGGGAGGAGTTCCGATCACAGCCGTCAACGTCTCCCTCCCTGCCTCCCTCCCCCAGCCGGAGATCTTGATCCTTGGCCCGGACGTGCTCAGTTCATGCGACTACATTACCGCTGACGCCAGCCTGACGACGGGAGCAGCGTCGAGGGCGTTCAAGGAGGTCAGCTGGGCCCTGGACTACCAGCAGTCGTACCTCTCCTCAGGTCTTCTCGCCAGCACGGAGACTGTCTCGCAGTTTGTGATCCGCCAGGTTTCCTTCCAGTCGCTCATGCCCCTGGACCTCAACCTCGTCCGCCTCTTCTTCCGCGGCAACTCCTCCCTCCTCCCCAACACCACCATCGTCATCTCCGGCCTCCCCCCCTACAACTTCTCCCTCAACGTCTCCCTCACCAGCTGCTTCGACAACGACGGCATCTGCGCAGCGATCCCCCTCGCAGGCAACGGCTCCTACCTCTTCGCAGGCAGCTCCTCGGTCAACTCCTCGGCCCAGCCCTTCCTGCACCATCGCATCGCGAGCAACCGACTCGACACGCTGCTGCTGCGCCTTCATCCTTCCCACAGGATGCGACCGGAGGACGAGCACGTCATCGAGTTCAACCTCACCAACCCATCGCTTCCCTTCCCCTCCCAGTCCCTCAGCCTCGCCGTCACCTGCCCCAGCTGCGCATGCAACGACGCCGTCTGCTCCTCCAAGAGGTCCTCCAACCAGCCCCCCGTCACCCTCCTCGCCAAGTGCGCGGACGAGCCCTGCTTGACTCCAGCTACCTACTCCCTGCTGGACCCCAGCATCCTCCTCTCGGCCTCCGTCACTGAGACCGTCCGGGTCAACTCAGCCGTCAACTCGCTCGTCCTCTCCATCACCGTCCCGCAGGCCATCGCGGCGAGGTCTGCCTTCCTCCTCACGGGCCTTCCTTCCCAGCTCAGCGGCTTCCAGCTCCTCTGCGCGCAGGAGACGAGCGGCAGCTTCCTGCAGTCCTTTGGCTGCGCAGACAAGACGTCGCTGCTCTACGACTGGCTGCCCTCCTCCTCCTCCTTCACCTTCTATGCCCGCAACGACTCGCTCATCCCAGCTGGGACCAAGCTGAGCCTTGTCTTCAAGGTCAACAACGTCATGAGCATCAGCCGGCAGGCCTGCTCCCAGCTCCCCCCCAGCTCCTGCCCGTCGCTCTTCCAGCTCTCTCTCCGCGTCTCCTACAACCCAGCCACTGTGCTGCTCAAGCCGGCTTCTCCCGTAGCTGGGGACGTGCTGGGGCGGGAGAGGCGGCAAGCTGGGCCTCGTCATTGCTGACGGTATGGCAGCCCTCGCGGGAGTCGGCGGGTTGGATCTTTCTCGAGCTAAGCGTCAACGTGGACGTGCAGGAGGGAGCGACGCTTGAGGTGACGAACCTGCCGGGGAGGAAGGAGGAGAGGACGATGTTCCTGCGGTACCAGAAGGCGGACGGGAGTCAGCAGACCTCCCAGACTTGCCTCCTCCCCCAGCTCACCGTCTCCTCGACCAGCAGCTGGAGGCTGCAGGCGGGTTGTGACATCCAAGCTCACTCCAAGTTTGCGCTGCTACTGCGAGTCGGCGACCTGCTGGGCTCGAACTTCTCGTCCTCGACCTTCGTGACGGTGACGGTGGGAGCGGCCAGCTGCTCACTCTGCCTGCCCCTCTCGTGCTCCTGCAACAACGTGAACTACCAGGCCTGGCGCACCAGCCCCTTCAGCTTCCGGCAGTCCCTCCTGGAGCCCTCGAGCGACAACTTCCGCTTCACCTTCCTCTCCGTGCAGGAGAGCAACCGGGTTCCCTATCAAGGCAACAATCTCTCCTTCTCCTTCGCCCTCTCCGTCTCCTCCTTCCCTTCTGCCAACGTCACCATCACCGGCTTGACAGGCCTCCGCCTCCCTCCTGGACCTGCTCGCCTCTTCTCCTCCTCGGGGGCTCTTCACCCCAACGTCTCTCAGGGCAGCATCTTCTTCGACGAGCAGCTGGGCGTCCTCTCCTTCGCCGTCTCCTCCTCCATCACCGCAGGCGTCAAGTTTGACTTCACGTGCTCCTTCAGCAACGGCAACCGACAGGCCAACACGACGAGCAGGCAGAGCATCGTCCTCAACGCGCTCGTCAACACCTGCGACCCCGCGCAGCAGCAGCGCTGCTCCTACCTCGCCGACAGCCAGCAGGCAGCCCAACTCATGACTGCAGCAGGAAATTTCTCGCAGACGATTCTGACAGGACAGGATCCTCCGGCGATGCTGGAGGGATCGATCCGCGATTCTTCCCGAGCTGTCTCAGCTCTCAACGTGCTGCTCGTCCAGCTCTCCTTCAACTTCGCGCTCCCTCCCGCCACCAACCTGACGCTCTCGCGCCTCAACGGCAAGACCGTCGGAGGGTCTTCGATCCTCGGCATCACAGCCGTCAACGACTTCAACCTCCTCCTCCCCAACGCCTCCTGCTCCTCCGGCGCCACCTCCTCCTACGAGCAGCAGATGCGCGTCTGGCAGCCTGACGTGTACCAGGATGGGGGGAACTTGTTCGGCCGGCAGGTCATGGGAGGAGGAGGATCGCTCGTGTTCCCCAACGCCGTCGGCTCCTTGACCTACGACTCCAGCAGCGCCGTCTTGTTTCTCCAGACCGATCCCACCAAGACCTTCCCTGCTCGCCGGCTCCTTCAGTTCGCCTTCACGCTGGTCAACCCTCCCTCCCTCCTTTCCTCCGCCCCCGTCCTCCTCTCCGTGAGCTGCCCGGCCAGCGGCGGTGGCGACCCCGTGCGACTGACGGACGCGGAGCTGGTGGGTCAGGTGTTGTCGCCCTCGCAGACGAGCTGCGGGTACCGAACGCTCGCGATCAAGGAGGAGAGCAGCGTGCTGTCAGCCAACAACCTCATCACCGTCTCCATCGCCTCCTCCTGCCCCATCCTCTCCTTCCCCTCCCTCTTCGCCTCCATCACCATCACAGGACTCACGGGCTACACCACTCCTACCGGCCTCCTCCCCCTCTCCGGCCCCAACGTCCAGCAGGCGTCCTGCAGAGGCTACGGCAACTGGAGCAGAGAGCTTGCTTCCCTCATCTTGGTCTCCCCGTGGCTTCCGGGCGACTGTCCGACGGGCGTCGCGTGTCCCTTCGGAGCTCCGATCAGCTTCTCCTTCTACCTCCGCAACCGAGACTCCGTCGCCGCGGGTCAGAGCTTCCCTCAGATCTCGGTCAGTTCCTCCCTCAGCTGACCCCTCAGCTGACCCCTCCGCTCGCCTCTGACGCCTGGCAGGCCCGCACGAGCGTCGGGAGCGCCAGCCTCCTCCTGCCCCTCACTGACTTCGGGGGCGTCTCGCTCGGGCGCGCGACAGGGCAGGCGCAGGTGACGGAGGCGCTGGTGAATCAAAACTCAACGGTGAGGAGGAGGAGGAGGAGGAGGAGGAGGAGGGGCCGGGGGGACGGCAGGTAATGAGACTGATGCTCAGGTGGCCTCATCATGGAACAATCTTTCCTTCTCCTTCTCCTTTAACGTTGAGCTGTGGTC
>NW_005434462.1:13746-18029 GCF_000315625.1 Guillardia theta CCMP2712
TCCTCACTCTGCCTCCCATCTAGCCCTGTCGTCTTATCTTCATCCTCCTCATCCTATCATCGTGTCATCCTCCATATTGTGTTCTCCATCTCGCTTCTCCTCTTGAAGCAGCTGCAGTGGCTCGAGCCATCAACTACATCACCGTCGGCCTCACGTTCAACATCGACATCCCTGCCGGCTCCTCCATGCTCCTCACCAGCTTCAGAAGTTTCTCATCCCCCTCCTCCTCCTTCGCTCTCGTCGGACCCAGCGCCAGCCTCTTCTCCTCAAGCTCGACGGTCGCGGTGGTGGATCAGACTGCCCTGCTCAACGTGCTGCTAGTGACGGCAACGACGATCAAGGCCGGGCAGAACGTGGACTTCTCCTTCTACCTGCGGAACCCCGACTGCTCGGTGAGAGATGTTGGGACAAGATAAGAGGGGCAAGTGAGAGGGAGAGGAGGGCAGGGAGGAAGGAAGAGAAGGGCAGGGAGGAAGAGAAGAGGAGGGCAGGGAGGAAGAGAAGGGCAGAGAGGAAGAGAAGTGCAGAGAGGAAGGAAGAGAAGGGCAGGGAGGAAATGGTTATTTGACTCGCAGTCTCAGGTCGCCTCCTTCTGTCGAGGAGCGATCGTTCAGCTTCAGGTCACAGGAGAAGTCTCGATCCCTCCGACCAGCATGGACGGAGGTCTCGTCATGAACGCGGGGGCGAAACTCTCGTGGGTCGTCAAGACTGTCCGCGAGACAACATCGCTCGGGTACACCTCTGCCCTCCCCCTCCTCTCCCATCCTCCTCCTCTCCCCTCCTACTTGTGATATCCTCACGATCTCTCTCGCAGCTCGGAGTGGAACTCGCTCATCGTGCGTCTGGTCCCGTCGGCTCCTCTCTTCCAGGGCTCCATCCTCTCCCTCTCGGGTCTCTTCCCCCCCGGCGTGACTCTCATCCCCCCCATGTGCTTCCAGTGCGACAAGTCGGCCGGCTGGACCCTCGGCATGGGCTGCTCATCCTTATGTGCCGCCTGTGACAACCCAGCCTTCCCGCTCGACCCGGGCAGATGCGCCGTCATCGCCGACCTCCAGGGCAACCCGCACCCCTCCTTCGTCTCCTCCCTCGGCTTCTTCTCAGCTGACGGGACCCTCGTGATGACCCTCAGCTCGGGTCACTCGATCTCCGACGCCGACGGCCTTGAGTTCGCCATCCGCCTCAAGAACAGCGCCGCTCCCCAGCTGCGAAGAGAGTGTAACGTCCTCACTTCCTCCAACTGCCTTCAAGTTCGCGCTTCCTCTGTCCGCCTCTGCGAACCCCTCGGCCCGCCCAGCACGGGCTGTACTGAGACGGACACCTTCGAATCGACGGGCTCAGATGCTGTGGACGCGCAGGGGCAGCAGCTCTACGACACGTGCGGCACCTGCCTGCGTCCTGCCGACCTCTACGAGGTCAACCTGGTGCTCTCTGCGATCCACTCTCTGGTGCTGCAGGAGGTGCGCGCGTATCCTCCCTCCCTCGCTCGCCTCCCCGTCTACCAGCAGGGCACCATCAACACCGGGCAGTACCAACTCCAGCTGAAGGTGAGCAACTGGCTGGGAATGACGAGCACAGGGGTCCTCAGGTTCGTCAAGGAGCAGGGGACGAACTGGCTCTACTTCTCGGGGGTCCCTCAGCCAACCATCTTCATCCAGGACTCCCGCGCGCTGCTGCTGGGCAGGGACCAGCAGCTCCAGCTGACGGCCATGGCCAAGGCTGCCGACTGCCTCGCCTCCGCCTCCTCCGACGCCCTGAGGTACCAATGGGGGCTCACGTGCGTGGAGGGCATGTGCCTCCGGCGACCCCTCCCGCTCTCGAGCCTCGTGCTCTCCGACTCCACCCGCATCCTCCAGGTGCTGCCCCTCAAGCTCGCCGCCGACTCCAAGTACAGCTTCAGCTGCGAGGCTCAGCAGAGCTCCATCGCCCGGGACCCGAGGAGAGGCAACCCCTCGGCTACCGTCTCTCTCTCCATCCCCATCCGCCCGCTCCTCGTCTCCTTCTCCGGCATCAGCTCAGGGGGTCCCATGCCCGCCGCCTCCTCCATCCTCCTCACCGCCAAGGTCACGGACCCTGAGGCGGACATGACGGGCCTGAACAGCCCCGGAGGCTTCAGCTACTCGTGGGGTTGTGCTCAACGCGAGCTGACCGGCGACTGCTCCTCCTCCCTCCTCTGCGCCTCCCAGCAGAGCGTCGCCTGCGAGCAGGGGACCCTGGTGGTCAGCCAGCTGGGGTCGACGGTGACGATCAGCTCGGGGCGGCTGAAGGCGGGGAAGGTGTACGAGGTGTCGCTCAACGTGACCCGCAAGCTCCTCATGGTCTCCACCCTCATCTACGACCCCAACAAGCCGACCGACTCTGTTCCCCCCCTCTGGTTCCAGCAGACCTCCACCAGCGACTGGTTCTACACCGTCAGCGCATCCAGCCTGCCTGCCGTCTCCCTTCAGCTCTGCTCCAGCTTGTACCTCGGGAAGCCTCAGCTGTGCCAGGACGGGAAGACGAGCGACCTGATGATCAACGCGGACGACAAGCTCGTGCTGGACGCGACGGTGACGGCGAGCACGGCGATCGTGAGCTATGAGTGGTCGACCGAGAGCCTGGGGTCGAGGAAGATGCTCGACCCGTCGCTGCTCCAGTCAAAGTCCTCCGTCAGTCGCGTCGTCCTCTCACCCAACATTTTCGTGCCCGGCAAGACTGTCCTCCTCCGCCTCGACGCCAGGGACTCGCTCGGCCTCACTGGCTTCGCCCGCTTGCAGCTCACCGTCCGCCTCCCTCCCTCCGGCGGCGACTTCGTCGTCAGCCCCTCAGCTGGGGTCTCGCTGACCACGAGCTTCTCGCTGGCCGCGGAGGGGTGGGGAGCGAACCCAGAGGATCTGCCGCTGGAGTACGAGTTTGCCGCTGCCGTCGTCCTCCCCTCCTCCTCCCTCGCCACCTCCCTCCGTCTACAGCCGCGGCTCTCTCTCAGTAGTCAACACCAGCCTGCCGCTGCTCGATGGGCAGCAGGTGAGGTTGACGATGACGGTGAGGAACTTCTTTCAGACGCCTGCCAAGCTCTCGCGGCTCGTCTCCATCTCGTCGCCCTCCTTCGCTGCCACGTCGCTCGCGTCCATGATCGACCTCGCCCTCACCTCCCGCGTCCAGCGTCTCTTCCGCATTGCTGACGTCCAGGCCGTTCAGGTGGAGCTCGCGAATCTGGCCATGTTCATGAACCGCGTGCCTCCCTGCCTCACCTCCCCGTCCTCCAACTGCTCGGGGAGCCTGGATGAGCGGCGGGGGTACCGAGGGAAGCTGCTGCTGGCGCTCAAGCAGGCGAACCTGTCGCTCATCCCAACCCCCGAGACCCTTCAGACGCAGGCGACGGTGGTAGCACAGATCCTGGAAAAGCCGGAGGAGCTCGACTTGGAGCTCACCAGCTTCGCCTCCAGCATCGTCTCCAGCTGCATCCATTCCTACCGCTACAACCTCGGTGACGTGGCAGTGGACATGCAGGAGGCTGCCAAGATGCTGACGGCAGCGACGACCAACTTGCTCCATGCCCTCCATGTCGTGACGAGGCAGAGCAGGAGGAGGCTCCTCTTACCGTCCTCCTCCTCTGCGCAGGAGGATCACCTGCGAGCGCTGACCGTCACGCAATCTCTGCAGTTGAGCGTCTTGAGGAACGTGGCAGCGATCTCGTCGCTCTCCGTCTCTCAGTCGGACGTGAACTCGCTTCCTGTGGTGCTTCAGACCCCTCGCCTCACCATCAACACTTCCCGCGTCCCCTCCTCCTACCTCGACGGCAACGGCTGGCTCGCGCAGGTGCAGGGCTCGACCGCTGTCACCGCCAACATCCCCAACACCTTCACCGAGCTCTTCAAGCGCAAGTACGACAGCTACGAGATCATGCTCGCTGTATGGAACGACTCGTTCACCGACGAGCTCGCGCTGCCTTCCAGGAAGGGTCCCTTCCTCGCCCTCGACGTCCGCCCCTTCGGATCTGCGGACACCATCGCGCTCCTCCCCGACCTCCCCAAGGAGCCGATCAAGATTCAAGCTCCCGTCCTCCAGCCCATAGACTCCTCCGTCTCCTCCACCACCGGCACCAGCTTCTCGGCCTTCGGGGCTGCGCTAGACACAAGCAGCTGGAGTTGGAGCACGTCCAACATCAAGCTAGTCAACGTGCTGTTTGACGTGGCTGTCTTCTCAGTGATCTCTTTCAACTTCTTCTCTCTCATCCAGGTGTATCCTCTCCCCTCCCTCCCCTCCCTCCCTCCCTCCCTCCCCTCCCCTCCCTCCCTCCCTCCCCT
>NW_005434462.1:18129-23029 GCF_000315625.1 Guillardia theta CCMP2712
TCCTCCTCCTCCTCCTCTCCCCCCCCAACCCCCTTTTTGCTCCTGCTGCTCGTGCTCCTCCTCTTACAACAGGAACCCGCCGACTCCGCAGCGAGCCGGCCACACGGAGCGATGATCTAAGCCCGCCTGCTCCTGCGAGGTCTGTGAGAGACGGAGGAGGAGGGACGAGACTGAGACCTCCCAGGGGAAGAGAAACTCGAGAGGAGAGGCAGCGAGCTTGGCCTTCTCCTCAGCTTCTTTCAGCATCCTTACCAGATGCTCGTCCTCAGGGTCCTGCAACCATATCAACCCTCCTCTGCCCCTCATCTCGCGGACACCTGCTCGCTGGCTCTGCGATAATCGTCGGCTGCCAGCTGCCATCGGCCCTGGTACCTGACCTTGGCATCAGTCTTCTTCCTCCTTCTCCCTCAGGGTCACCGAGACACTTCGGCTCGTCGGAAGTAAGCCTTGCTCCATCGCGGGCAAAGCCGGCAACACTCGCTCGCGTCCTGACGCTTATCACGCGCTCATCGCCCTTGCCCTCCTCTCACCTCCATCGCCTTGTCCAGGTAGCCAGCCTTCAGGTTTGCCATCGACCTGTTGCTTAGCACCTGCACGTCTCTCACCCTCCTCCTCCTCCTCCTCTCCTCCTCTTCATTCTCCTGCTCCTGCTTCTCACCAGCGCCGCTTGTCCTTCAGGCTGAAAGTAATGGGAGGGAGCATTGCGAAGGGCTTCTGTATACTGCTTGATGGCGAGGTGCCACTGAAGGAGAAGAATCAACCACATGAGCGAGGGGAGACGGAGAGACCTCAAGGGCTTTCACCGCTTCGTTCCCCTGCTGCTTGTGCTCTAAGAACAGCTGCTCCTTCTTTGAGAGGGCGTCTGACATGGCTCCTTCCCTCCCGTCACTCACTCTTCACCTCGCTGTCTCTGAGGCTTCAAGGCTTCATGGCCTGGACTAGCCACGTGAGCACCTGACCATCAACAACCTTCGCCCTCATCTCGATCCTCTCATCCACCCCTCCCTCCCTCTCCTTCCCATGCGCTCCACTTTGCTTCCCCCTGTCACCCCCCCCTCTCTTCTCTCTCCTCTCTCTCTCTCTTCTATCCCTCCTCTCTTCTCTTCCCTCCTCTCCTCTCTCCTCTATCTCCTCTCTCCTCTATCTCTCCTCTCTCCTCTCCTCTATCTCTCCTCTCTCCTCTCTTCTCCTCTCTTCTCTTCTTCTCTATCCCTCCTCTATTGAAACCCGACAAACCCGCCTCAACAAAATTTAGCTCGTTGCCACCACAGCATCCTTGAGTGCGGCAGTGGTCAGCCACGTCTCTTTCAAGTTATGAACTTGACTTGAAGCCCAACACTGACCATGAGGGCGGAAGTTCACAAATCACTCAGGCTGCCATCACCACGCGCCATCCCTCAGCGGCGACGTTCTTCAAGTTCCCCCTGGCTAGGCATAGCAAGAGAGCATCCGCCTCAGTCACAAGACTCGAGAGATCAAAAAGGCAGTGTTGTGCGGGTAGAGAGATTGGAAATGAGTATCTGCCTTTTGCTTTGTAAGGCGGACTGGACTGAGGCGGACTGGTTCTGTCTTACCCTTAGCTGAATGTTGAGTAAACATTGAAGGAGTATCAGCATGGCCGCAGCGACGTTGCTAGCTTTGCTGGCCCACATGCTGTTGGTGGCTCGAGAAGCTACTCATGGCACAGTGAGCCTAGAGCCAAGAGGATCGCACCTCTGTCTTGCTTCCAGTCTCACTGCTACCGTAAACATGATGCCGCCGCTTGCGAAGCTCCGTGGTGGTCGCCCTTCGGACGATGGTCGCCCTTCGGACCAAAGGAAGAAGATCAGAACCAGCAAGGATGAGCAGGAGAAAGCCGAGCTCCGGGCTCAGGAGAAGCCATTGAAAGCCGAGCTCGAGATCGAGAGACAGAGGCTGGAACTAAAACAGATACGGGCGAGGATCATGGCGAGCAAGGATGAGGAGGAGAAAGCCGAGCTCCGGGCTCAAGTGACGCGAAGAGAGGATTATTTGCGAAGGCTTATACTACTCAGCTTGGGTCATGTGGATGACCCACTGTACCTTTTCTACGATGAAAGTAAGCAGTCAAGAGATTTGCTTGATTTTGTATGATGAATCGTTTTGAACAGGTAAGGATCAAGAATTTGTGTTTCTCACCGGGCTGTGGAATACATCTTGTTCGAGAAGCATCGATGCCAATCAAACCACTGTTCGTTTGCCGGAAGGAGCAAAACTGCTTGGTGGAAACGAGCTTTTGATACGTGAGTGCTACCGTGATGTCAAGGATATCATTGCGATGAACTTTGGGTTGGACCCGGAAACATTGAAACCAAGAGAAGATCGCACATCTTTTGAATCAATAATCATTATGGGCAACCCAGGGATTGGAAAGTCTTGTTTTGCTTTTTATTTGCTCCTGTATTTACTTCAGACAGGAGAGAGCGTCTACTATCAACGCGGAGACGATCACTTTCATTTCAAGGAAGGCACTTGGTTTCGTGTGAAGAATAACGCAATGATCCGAGAGACAATTTTGTTCAAACACAGAGGTTGGTATCTCTGCGACCTTTACCCGGAGGTGTCAACGTATTTTTGTGCTGGATATACCAAGAACATCATCATCTCCTATCCCAAACAGCGTGTTTTCAAAACTTTGTTGAAGGATGGCAGAGCCAAACGGTTCTTCATGCCGGTGTGGACGGACGACGAGATGGCTATCTTTCAAGAGCTGCACAAGACACGCTTAGATGCTGCAGTGGCACAACAAACTATCGAGACTTGGGGAAACATCCCCAGAATGCTTTTAGAGAGTTCAAACTCCACTTTGATTCGGGAAATTCAAAAATTCACTAGGGAAGTTCAAAAATTCACTAGCATTGGAGATTTGGATGACAAGGTCAGAGCTGTGTATGATCAAGATTTCGATCTCCCTTCGAATCTTGTACACCTTGTTCCAAGCCCAACATACGATTCCGTAAAGGCTCAGATCTGCTCAGAACATGCGAAGGTTTTGATTTCCAAGTGGATGATCAAGCGCGATCTCGATATGGCGTTAAAAGTTGCCTTCAGCCAGCCTTATAGTGATCGCGTTCTTTCAAATGGGATTCTGTTTGAATTTCTTTCGCACCCCGTTCTCAGGAAAGAAGGGAAAAGAAAGGCAAGGAGGTTGGGGGAGGGGCATGATGACAGCACTCTCAATGAGATTGAATTGATGAGAAGTAAACTTGTGGAATTCTCGGGAGGACCTGAAAGTTTGAATCGCCATCTACAGAATAGGACGTACTACAAGCCTTTATCCAAGACTTTCCTATGCGTGGATGCGTTGATGCTGTCCGAGACACCAGGAGAGCTGTATCTATTCCGGATAACAACGGCAAAGCAGCACCCCGTGCTTTATGGACCATTGTATGACATTCTTGCCAACATTACTGTTTTGAACAAAGTCAGGAAAGCGAATTTGATCTTTGTCCTCCCAGAAGTTCGAGCCAATACGGCAGGTTGGCAGCATGCACAAACCTTGTCAATCGAGACAGAGCCGAGCAAACAACGAGGGAGTTTGGAAGACCTTGGGATTGAGTTGGTGCAAAGTGTGATGTTTCTGTCTGAGGGAGATGCACGGGAGTGTGTGGGAGGCCTAGATCTCTCGCTCGAAGGATAAGCCCCACCAGCTCGTAAAAATCAATGAAACTCTTCTCGACTTGTTTCCTTGTAGGCCTTATCTTTCAACCATTAGCAGCCTTGCAGGTTTCAATGAGTGTAGATCTCTTTCAGTCGTGATCTTCTACTTTTTACCTTCTGCGAGTAAACCTCTAGTACTCCATCCGACCCGACAGCCCTGAATTCAACTCGAGGGTGACTGCGTTGCTGCACATCATCTCCAGACCTGCAAACGCCGATCCTCCAAGCTTCCCACGGCGCATGACAACCTTACTCGTACGATTCGGTCGATGCTGAACGAAGCTGGTCTTCAGAGCGTCATCGATACAGTGGGGGATCCTCGTTCTCGACGGCAGGTACCCTCCCATCCTCATGGCCGCAAGATGAAGGGCGATATCCACATCCCTGGAATCCGCGATCGAGGGTCCGAGCAGTACGAGGGCTTGATGGCGGACGTGACGTTGGTCCACCCTTACATTGGTAGCTCTGCCGACCTGACCAAGTGGGGGGAGGTCAACCTCGACGCCCTCCATGTTGCAGCGTCTGAGAAGATTCGCAAACATCGCGCTGCATATGCTATGACTACTCCTCGAGCGTTCATCCCTCTTGCCATCTCGACGGACGGTACCCTGCATCCTGACACCCTCCGCTTCATCTGGTATCTCGCGGACATCATTGCTCAGCGCTCGATGCCTCTTGAGGATGCGGCGTTTGGTCGGCACTTCGTGCCTGATGACGGACATGCTGCTGAGGTCTTAGCTCGCAAACGCGCCGCCACCTATCAGCGCCTCACTATGCAGCTGACGCTGGAAGCGCTCTTGTCTGGTGCGAGGCGCATGACGCCCTTGCGGGCGCAAGCACTTCTCGAGCCAGAGGACAGCTCCTCCTCGGACTTTGTCGAGTCGCCCGAAAGGAATAATAGGATTTACTGGCGGTTCAGCTTGTTCCTGCTTTGTTTTGCTTGAGGCCCTTTTTATCTTCTGCCAGTAAATCCTATATCCTCCTGGCAGAAGGTAAAAAGTGCCTCGCGGCTTCGCGCTTGGGCTGGCGCTGCCGCGTCTGGGTGCCAGCAGTGCTGGTTCTTTTCGGGCTTGTGTTTTGTGTGTGATTGTGCAGCTTCTCGCTGTGGACTGTGTGCCTGGAGGTTTAGGTTGTTCCTGCTTTGTTTTGCTTGAGGCACTTTTTATCTTCTGCCAGTAAATCCTATAGTTTCTCAAGCAAAACAAAGCAGGAATGCCAGTCG
>NW_005434462.1:23129-50631 GCF_000315625.1 Guillardia theta CCMP2712
GACCGGCGTGACCCGACCGATGCCGGGGAGGAAGCAGGCGAGCTCGGACCAGCAGCAAGCACCCCAGTGGTGTCGAGCTCTCCGGAGGAACCCGACGTCACAGTGAGGGACGGAGACGCCTCGCCAGCTCCGCGCCGAGGGGGAAGTATAGGATTTACTGGCAGAAGGTAAAAAGTGCCTCAAGCAAAACAGAGGGGTCCGAGTCAAGGCGAGAGTACGGTAGGATTTACTGGCAGAAGGTAAAAACACAAAACACAAGCCCGAAAAGAACCAGCACTGCTGGCAACCGTCAGCAGACCCGGCATCGCCAGCCCACACGCGAAGCCGCGCAGACAAGCAGCCTAAGGGTCAGGCAATCAAGCAACAAGCAGCAGGAGCATGCAGGAGGAATAACATCCCTTACCCGGAAGCAGCCGACTGACCACTGTCAGTCGAGACGTCCGCTGCCGCCACAAAGCGGGCGGCCGCGGACGGAGAAAGGGCAGCCGCCGACAAGGAGCCGGCGCTGCCCGGGGGTCCGATCCGCCTGGGGCAGCGGACGGAGGGAGGCTGGACACATGAACACGGTACCGCTCGAGGTAGTCCTCCTCGCTAGCCTCCGAGTCAGCGGTAGCCGAGTCAGTGGTAGCCGCCCGTGACGGCGGCGACGCCGCGGCAATGCCCAAGGACCGGCGTGACCCGACCGATGCCGGGGAGGAAGCAGGCGAGCTCGGACCAGCAGCAAGCACCCCAGTGGTGTCGAGCTCTCCGGAGGCACCCGACGTCACAGTGAGGGACGGAGACGCCTCGCCAGCTCCGCGCCGATCGTCGGGGCCACTCGAAGGGAGGTATAGGATTTACTGACTCGAAGGGTGTCCCCCATCGGAGTCGGAGACCTCCGGCGAAGACTCCTCGGGCGACTCGACAAAGTCCGAGGAGGAGCTGTCCTCTGGCTCGAGAAGTGCTTGCGCCCGCAAGGGCGTCATGCGCCTCGCACCAGACAAGAGCGCTTCCAGCGTAAGCTGCATGGTGAGGCGCTGATAGGTGGCGGCGCGTTTGCGAGCTAAGACCTCAGCAGCATGTCCGTCATCAGGCACGAAGTGCCGACCAAACGCCGCATCCTCAAGAGGCATCGAGCGCTGAGCAATGATGTCCGCGAGATACCAGATGAAGCAGTATAGGATTTACTGGCAGAAGACGCGGAGGGTGTCAGGATGCAGGGTACCGTCCGTCGAGATGGCAAGAGGGATGAACGCTCGAGGAGGAGTAGTCATGGCATATGCAGCGCGGTGTTTGCGAATTTTCTCAGACGCTGCAACATGGAGGGCGTCGAGGTTGACCTCCCCCCACTCCGGTCCTTGGGCATTGCCGCGGCGTCGCCGCCGTCACGGGCGGCTACCACTGACTCGGCTACCGCTGACTCGGAGGCTAGCGAGGAGGACTACCTCGAGCGGTACCGTGTTCCTGTGTCCAGCCTCCCTCCGTCCGCTGCCCCAGGCGGACCCCCGGGCAGCGCCGGCTCCTTGTCGGCGGCTGCCCTTTCTCCGTCCGCGGCCGCCCGCTTTGTGGCGGCAGCGGACGTCTCGACTGACAGTGGTCAGTCGGCTGCCTCCGGGTATCGCGTCTAAGGGATTTTATTCCTCCTGCATGCTCCTGCTGCTTGTTGCTTGATTGCCTGACCGTTCGGCTGCTTGTCTGCGCGGCTTCGCGCTTGGGCTGGCGATGCCGCGTCTGGGTGCCAGCAGTGAACAAGCTAAACCTCCAGGCACACAGTCCACAGCGAGAAGCTGCACAAACACACACAAAACACAAGCCCGAAAAGGGTTTTGCTTGAGGCACTTTTTACCTTCTGCCAGTAAATCCTATCTCCTCCGTTTAGGACAGCGGGGTGTAGACCCTCAGAGGGCGTGAACTCGTCCCCTCCCCGACTATGCGGAAGCTCCCGCTTGAACCTCGCAAACTCTAGCAGGTCGGGGTGCGCGGCGACTCCCGGGTCACGGTACTGCGAGTTTGGCCAGCGTTGGTGCTTCTCGAGGGCGGAGGCCCGATGGACAGAGGGGTCCGAGTCAAGGCGAGAGTACGGTAGGATTTACTGGCAGAAGGTAAAAACACAAAACACAAGCCCGAAAAGAACCAGCACTGCTGGCAACCGTCAGCAGACCCGGCATCGCCAGCCCACACGCGAAGCCGCGCAGACAAGCAGCCTAAGGGTCAGGCAATCAAGCAACAAGCAGCAGGAGCATGCAGGAGGAATAACATCCCTTACCCGGAAGCAGCCGACTGACCACTGTCAGTCGAGACGTCCGCTGCCGCCACAAAGCGGGCGGCCGCGGACGGAGAAAGGGCAGCCGCCGACAAGGAGCCGGCGCTGCCCGGGGGTCCGATCCGCCTGGGGCAGCGGACGGAGGGAGGCTGGACACAGGAACACGGTACCGCTCGAGGTAGTCCTCCTCGCTAGCCTAAACCTGCATGCACACACCGCGGCGCCACAGCGACACTTAGATAGGGATTTACTGGCAGAAGGTAAAAAGTGCCTCAAGCAAAACCCTTTTCGGGCTTGTGTTTTGTGTGTGATTGTGCAGCTTCTCGCTGTGCGCTGTGTGCCACTGGGAGGTTTAGCTTGTTCCTGCTTTATTTTGCTTGAGGCACTTTTTACCTTCTGCCAGTAAATCCATTTCTGCCAAACTGAAACCGATGACAATTGGCCGCCGCCGGAGACCAATTGTGACTTTTCCAAGTCAGTTCGGAGACAGAGATGAATGTTGCTGTTGAGCCAACTTGATGGACTCTCAACAGCAGAAGGGAGATGGCAGTGCACAGAACTGCGGACTCGGGAACGAATCAGCCTCTGAAGAAAGAGTGGGGCTGGCAAGAAGAGACCCGCAGGCCGGGCTCAGAACACCGAACATTAATTCCAAGTGGAGATATTTCATCATGCAGGCGGCCTTGTTGTACTGGCAATGTGCTCAGTCACTTCGCCGGAGCCTCGGAGGTCCGAGGCCTATACGAAAGCGGTCAGCCTCGGCCTATACGAAAGCGGTCAGCCGGATGCCAGGTTACCAAAGTTCACTTAGTCAGCAGCCGCAGTTACGGCCCACGGAGCCTCCGGGCCGTCGGGCAAGAAGCTAAGCTGACTCTTTACCACACAATCCCTGCAGTGATGACCATTATTGATCGACTGCTAAAATACTTGTATACGATGGTTCTATTCAGTGACCCCCCTCTCGTGACACTGCCCCGTTTGTTCCTGACCACTCCTCGACCTGTCGCCGTCGCTCAGCCCATCATCACAGCTTGGGTCAACATCACTATCACCTTCTCTATCAGCTATCAAGCCCTCCACGCCCTCCTCCCTTGGTATTGCCATGCACTCCCTCTCTCAGGAAGAGAAACAGTCGCTTCAAAAAGTAGAGGAGTGGCTCAAATCCGAGCAGCAGCAAGACTTCTCCAGCCCTTCACGAATGCGGTTAAACATAGCATCTACTCATCACCTCGCCAGGATGTCTCAGCTGGTGGAGGAGGGAGATTCTGTCGCAGCTCCTTCCACTAACTTCCTTGCCGTCCTCTCTCAAGCGCACTCCGAGTCTGAAAGGTGCTTGTCCGCTCTTCTCGGTCTCCCATCGAGCTGGTCCAAGGCATGGCAAGGGGGTGGCGGGGATATGAGAGCACAAGCAGGCAGCGCACCATCGGCTCTTGGAGCCTCGTCCAGGACACTTCCCCCAGAAAGTCAATCCACAGCAGGAGCAGAGGAAGCGTTTGTAATGTTCGAGTGGGAGGCAAAGGCGATAGCTGCTTCTCGGCGTGCTCGAAGCATGGGAACCCATGCAGGGTCAACACTCCGCCGGGTCTACTCGTTGTGAGATGACGATTGGGATGAAATCTTGTATAGAACATAGAGAAACACAAGCGAATGTCACACCCTGAAGCCTTGCGGGTTGCAGATGTCTACAGTGATTGCTCAAGGCACCTCTGCTGGATCACACACAAAGGTGTAGTGTAGTGATGTCGAGCTTACTAGCGATGCTGGATCAGCGTGGCATACAACATGAGGAGAGAACAGACCCTTCTAGCTGAAGACGCTGATCCTTATATAGGCTAAGGCAAGGACTAGGATTTTTCTCGCAACTGCTGCTCCTCCTCTTACCAGGAATGAGGAAACCACCCCTACTAAAGAGGCTCACGTGGCCACCAAGCGTCATCCTCAGAGTACATCTAGCCGTTACATGTTTTCAGTCCTTTGAGAGTCGTTTGCCTGACTCTGTTGACCATCAAGGCTAAGCCTAGCCTGGAGTGCTGTCCCTTAGCTTGGGTAGGTCCAATCTGAGTTGAGCTCGCTGTGCTAGGGCTTTGATAGCATATCAGCTGTAAATTCTCTTGCTCCCGTTATCCTAGTTCACAGCAATTGCAATCAGATATGTTGATAGCAATCACTGTCGAGAACTCAGCGAGCGATCGTCCCGGGACTTGGCGTGAAGCATACCGTACGCTCCAGAACTTCTGCAGCAAGAGGTCGTTCGCGTTCAGCAATGGCTCCCTGGGGAGGAGCTTGTTGTGGGTTGACAATGCCTGTGGGTTGATCAACCTCAGAGCTCGTGGAGAGCTCTCGTTGCTGCCAGATGGTCTTTCATAAGAGCGCATGGCTACTCCAGATGAGCAGAAGTCTGCAGGGGGAGGAGGAAGATGATGAGAAAGAGCATAGCTGCCTCCATCGCTACTTACGGGCTCGTAAAGCGCCTGACGTAAACCATGTCATGGATGCTTCCTTTCGCGTGGCCTCAAGCTCTAGCAAGTAAAGGTCAGCGAGATCGTGCAGAGACTGACAACTGACCGTCAGAGGTCTCCTGCTTCCATCCCCTTCCTCCTGTCTTGTCCGAGAGCTTGCGAACCGCCCTTTTGTGTCCTCTCCTGCCCTAAGCGTCCTGGTGCACAGCAGGGTGAGACTGGTCGAGGACAGAGGGGGGAGGCACCTCCGCTTCTTCTTCTCCTTCTCTTCACGATCAGGCGCTGCTGATCGCACCTCCACGCGAGCTTGTTGCTTATGATCGCACGTCGAGTTCCGTTGCTGGAGGAAGGAGAGCTGAGCCAGCACGCGGTCCTCGTGAGAGTCTTCATCCAGCAGGGGCACCTCGAAGTCTAGGAACCAGGGGCAGCTGGAGGTGAGGCGAGAGGAAGGCGAGACCTCCGCAAGATGGCTACCAAGAGAGATGCCCAGCAGCAGCAGCAGCAGCAGAGATTGTTTCCTCTTGGACCACATGACCCTCTCCTCTTCTGCCCTCCTTATCTCCTACCTGCTCCTCTTCATTCAACGTTCCTCTCTCGCTTCATCCTGTCTTCTCTTGGTCTCTTTCCCTGTCCTCCGCTCGCTCACTCGTCTCCTTCTCTGCTCATCTCATCATTCAACTTCGCCTGCTCTCCTCTGTTGCAGCCGTTGCATCTTTTCTTGCAGCGGTTATAAGCGGTTTTCTGGCGGATTTGTTATCGGGTCTTCCACAATCGCGGTTACCAACATGGTGAAGGCGAGCAGGGGCGGGGGGCATGGGCTCGTCAGTCTCCTCGTCTCCTCGTCTCCTCGTCGACGTCCCGGGGCATCACGCGCTCTCTCCCTCTCCTTGCTGCTGACCCTCGCCCTCCCTCCTCTCGCAGAGAGCTTCCTGACTCCTCTTCCTCGCCTTGCACCGTCTTCGTGGAGGCCACCACCTCATGCGCTGACCCGTCCGAGCTTCTCTGCCGTGAGGAGATGGCGGATGCAGGAGAAGGGGGAGACAGAGAGACAGCTCGAGGTCTCGCCGTCTCCTCCTCTGCATGCATCTCTCTCATCTTGTCGCAGGCGAGAGTGGAGGCAGCTGTGACAAAGGCGGAGCGGTTGTGGAAGGAAGCCCTGGAAGCGCGACAACTGGTGAGCATCTTGTAGGCCCTTGCCATATGACATGTTCTCACTTGAAGAAACTCAGGCTGATGAGATGTCCTCGCAAGCCCAAGATGCGGCTGAGCTTTCACAAGCGAGGGTAGAACACGTAAGCATGATCCCCTTGCACTAAATTGATGCAAGTCGGAAGAAGTGTCGTCCAAGTTGGAGAGCATGGACAAGATCAGGTCAAGAAGCGACGAAGAGAACGAGAGAGACAGAGGGGGGGTGGAGGGTGGAGGGTGGGGGGCAAGAGAGAAGGGTGGAGGTTGGGGGGGATGAGAGGGAAGGGAGGGAGAGCTGCTTCTGACTCGAAGATCTGCTCACAGCCTCAAGTTTCTGGCTGACTCCAAATCTGCCATCAATTCGTCTGTCGACGCAGCTGCCCTGCTTGTGAGGCAATCATGATGGCCGCAGCAACTGATGCTCGCATGGCAGAAAGAAGCCGCAGACGAGAGTTTGAGAGCAGACAAGCTTGAGGCAGAAGCTGAGGTTTGGCTCCTTCTCCTTCCTCTGCTCCTGCTCCTGCTCCTGCTCCTGCTCCTGCTCCTGCTCCTGCTCCTGCTCCTGCTCCTGCTCCTGCTCCTCGCTTCTTTTTGCCTCGCCTCTCCCCGCCGTTCTATTGTTGCTTCGTTCTCCCTTTCACCCCTTTTTCTCTCCACCTCTTCTTCTCAGCCCCTCTGGTCTTGTCAATCTGTTTTCCTCTCCTTCAACGCCTCTAATGTGCTCGCAGGAAGCGCTCCGTCTCTCTGAGCAGCTCATAGAAGAGTATGAAGCCAAGTACGGAAACCTGTAGAAAACACCTGCTCGATTGATAGAACACTTCATAACCATCCAACCGATCATCTGTTCCGATGATCCGACCCGTTCCTAAGTTGCTGTACGGGCCCTAGTACTGATGGATTGTATGCAGTAGCGAAGTAGAGTGCAGGTTGATCACAGGTAGGTGATTGACTTTTGGGATAAGAGTATTTATGAAGCAGAGGAAGAGAGTTCAAGAAAGGAGCGGAGTAAGTAAAGATTAAGCAAGGAAGGAGAGAAGGAGGACGAGAGATATTAAGAGGAGAGAGAGAGAAGACAGAGAGTGAATCTAGAGGTGACCCCACACTTATATCGCTCAGTGGGCTGTACCGCCGAGTCACAGAGTGTGGGGCGGGCGGCATTCGGAGTCCGATCTGGCGGCCCCGGTGATCGGATCCATATCGTAGTATGATATGGATTAGGGTGTGATATGATATCAGTATCATATCTTGATCCATACCATGTGACTAGACGGATCCGTCTAGCCGGTCGCGGTCATTCGCAGTCACACCATACGGTAGCCTACGAGTGTCTCCGGCGTTGAAATTTCAGGTTATGAGCCTCGAGGGCGCATCCAACGGCCGTTAGGGGTCGATCAGAGATGGGATGAGGCCCGTGGTTTGAAGGTAGGGCCCTGCGACCATGGCAGGGGAGGGCGAGCAGGAGAGAGAGGACGAGGAGGAGACAAGGAGAAGACGAGGAGAAGACGAGGAGAAGACGAGGAGAAGACGAGGAGAGTTGAGATATAGGGGAATTGAGAGACAAGGTATGGCATGGCGATTAGGATGTGAAAGGGAAGTCACCGTTGAAGTTTTCAAGAGGGTCATAGGAGAGGGACTACAGGGACGAGGAGGTCGCGGGGGACTGATGTGACGGCAGGCATGGCGTCCTCTCACCCGCCTGCTGGCTCGTTGACTTCACCGTCGCACGTGTGCTGGTGGCAGGAGACCAAGGAAGCTCGTCCCATCTACGTCCAGGCCCACCTTATCTCTCCTCGCCTGCATCTACCTTCATCCTCCTCCTCCTCAGTGCCCAAGAGCGCGCTCAAGGTTTCTGAATGCTCCCCTGCTCCTGCCTGGCGAGCCAACCTTCCTCGGAGCCCGCGAGAAGAGGATAGCAGCACCTTGGCGATGGCGGTGGCGATATCAGGAGGGCTGACGAGCTCGCTGGCGATGTTGGAGGACATCATGCGGGAGACGCAGACGTCCAACGACAACTCCCGCGACATCCAGCACGCCATGGACGAGCAGCACAGGCAGCTGCTGTCCATGAAGAAGCGACTGCAGCAAGTCGCGCAGCCCCTCCTCGTCAGCAGGGCTGACGAGGAGGCGACGAGCAAGACGGCTGAGGTGCACAGCGAGCTGGGGTCGTGCAGGAGCGAGCTGGGGTCGTGCAGGAGCGAGCTCTCTCGGTGCCGACGTGACCTCACGCTCCAGCTGGCGCTCAGCGAGAGGATCAGCAAAGAGCTGGAAGACACTCAAGGGGTAGCGGAGGAGATGCGAGTGAAGCTGAGGGAGAAGGAGGAGGAGATGCGAGTGAAGCTGCAGGAGAAGGAGGAGGAGATGCGAGTGAAGCTGCAGGAGAAGGAGGAGGAGATGCGAGTGAAGCTGCAGGAGAAGGAGGAGGAGATGCGAGTGAAGCTGCAGGAGAAGGAGGAGGAGATACGAGTGAAGCTGCAGGAGAAGGAGGAGTTCCGTGAGCTGAGGCTGCGGCTGGTGGACAGCAAGGAGAACAGCAATAGCAACTTGTCGGAGAGCAAGCGAGGTAACCCTCCTCCTGACCAGCCATCCCTACCGGCTTCTCCCTCAGCCTCCCTACCGGCTCCTCCCTCAGCCTCCCGAAGGCGCCGGGATCGGTTGCAGGATGCGACTGATGTAGCGAAGATGCGGGAGAGGTTCCGGGAGGTTTCGGCCAGTCTCGTTAGCTTGCAGAGCATACTCGACCTCCGCCTACAGAACGTGAGAGAGACTGCTGCTCTCAAGCTCCTCTCGTGCTCGCTGCTGGTTGACTCGTGAGATGCGCAGGTGGAGGACGAGCTGCGTGAGGAGTTCGCGTTCAAGCGAGGACTGCACTTCTCTCGGCGAGCGAGGAAGAAGCCGATGGAACGGAGGGAGGAGGTAGAGGAGGAGGAGGAGGGAGGAGCGCGTGTGCATTAAAGGAGGTACGGGTCTTTGATGCGCGCGTATGTCTCGCGGATGCTCTTCTCCAACGCCAGCAGCCAGTCGTCCCTCTCCCTCTTGCTCCTCGCTCGCAGCAGCACAGTGCGGCCGCACCCGTCCCTGAGAGCCACCTGCCGCCTCGGTCAGCAAGCGGAGGGAGAGGAGGAGGGGCGAGAGCTCACGCCATGCCCGATGGCCATGTGCGGCATGTTGAGAGGATGCGACATGTCGGCAAGCCCGCGCGAGCGGAGGGCAAGGCGAAGGTCGCGAGCTGAGAGAGTCTTGGGGGTGACGGCGCAGGTGACGGCGCAGGCGGAGAGACCGAGGAGATGCATGAGGACAATCTCGTCGGGATCCATGCCCTCAAAGTGCCGAGACACACGTTCCGTATCCTCCCTCACATCCTCCTCCCTCTCCTCCTCCTTCTCCTGCTCTTCCTCCTCCAGCACCTCGAGGTCTTCTGGGCATGACCGAGTTCGAGATGACGCATCTTCGTCGTCGAGGGAGAGACGGGAGGAAGTTTGAGGCTTGAGGAGGCCGATGAGGATCTGTAAGGGATCAGACGAAAGAGAGAGAGAGAGAGAGAGAGAGAGAGAGAGAGAGAGAGAGAGAGAGAGAGAGAGAGAGAGAGAGAGAGAGAGAGAGAGAGAGAGAGAGAGAGAGAGAGAGAGAGAGAGAGAGAGAGAGAGAGAGAGAGAGAGAGAGGAGCTCACTGCGTCGGTGAAGAGGACCACCTGCTTCCTCCGTCAGCTTCTCCTCCTCCTCCTCCTCTTGTCTCTTACCGAACAGAGTCGCTCCTCGCAGTGCGGTGCCGCCGATCCAGCTCGGTCGGTCTGGAAGAACCGAATGCTGCGACATGTGAGCGATTGACACAGATCCTGAAACATGGGAGAAGGAGGAGAGGGGGGAGAAGGAGGAGAGGGGGGAGAAGGAGGAGGGGGGGGAGAAGGAGGAGGGGGGGGAGAAGGAGGAGGGGGGGGAGAAGGAGGAGGACCTGTGGTCGGAGTGGAGTCCCTGCCACAGGAACCCCATCTTCACGATGTCTCTGTGTCCTCGCACGAGCCCCTTCAGCTCATTCTTGGCTCTCATCACGCACCTGCTGCCTGTGAGAGAGCAGCAGCCTCTCGCTCCTGCCGTCACCTCGCCAGGTGCTGCGAGCGCTTGAGGTGGAGGAGGATGTCCTTGGAGTGCGAGCGATACATGTCGTAGGAGGCGAGGAACGACTCTCTCTCTCGCCTCAGAGCTTCTTTCGCTTCCCCGCCGCTGCTTGTGCTCCTCTCCGTCCCTCCCCCCGTCTCTTGCTCTTGTCCTCGTCCCGGTGCTCCCACCAGCTTCACCTCCTGCTCGTGGAAGAGAAGCGCCTCCAACTGCCTCATCGCCCTCAGCATCTTCGGCAGGCAGGCGGCGGAGGCTCGGAGAATGTCCGGCACGGAGTCGCGATGCCTCCTCTCGACCTCCTCCACCAGCCCGCGAAGCTCCTTGTGCACCTTGAGACTGCTCAGCGCCCGGAGGGCTCGGACGGAGTTGGTGGCGTTGGCAGCGAGAGGAGGAAGAGGCTCGAGGGACGCGAGGAAAACTTCCTGCCAGGTAGCGCGAGGATGCGGCGAAAGAGCGTCCAGGGAAACTTCACAGCACCTGCATGGGGGAGGGGGAGGGGAGAG
The DNA here is from genome assembly GCF_000315625.1 of Guillardia theta CCMP2712. Classification (NCBI taxonomy): domain Eukaryota; class Cryptophyceae; order Pyrenomonadales; family Geminigeraceae; genus Guillardia; species Guillardia theta. Next base: position 33,635 of record NW_005434462.1, read on the forward strand.
AAGATCCAAGTGAGGAGCGAGGAGGAGAGAGAGGCGAGGTCGAGCATACCGCGACAGCGCCTCTGCTACTTGTCTCGCGTTGCTCAACACACAGGCTGAGCTGATGGCCGACAGGCTTTGCTTCCTCCCCGGGCCCGCCGCCTTCATCTGCTAGTCCTCTCACTGCGAGGACAGAGACGAGCGTCACCTGCCGTCTCCTCCAGCTCTTCGGTCAGCAGCCGCATCCGTCCCAGCAGATCCCCTTGCAAACTGCTCAACTCCTCGATCACTCCTGTTCGCTTCCCGTACCTGCTGCCACGTCAGCTGCAGCTGCAAGGAGGGCAGTGAACCATCGCAGCGCTCGCTCCCACTGCTCGTACGCGAACAGCTCCATCGCCTTGTGCGCCGCAAACTTGCCGTGATCCCTCAGCGTCTGCACGGCGAGTGCTTGAGGGATATGCAGGAGAGAGGCGGCGGATGCGGCGGAGGAAGAGCACCAGCTGGCGGTCATGATGGTGGTGCCGAAGCGATCGCCCCTGTGCTCGAGCCTGAAAGAAGGTGAGAGGAGGGAAAGAGGAGAAGCAACGAGCCTTGCAAGGGGAACAGACTGACCCGTCCGTGGGTCTCTCTTACTGATCTTGACGCTTCCCATCAGAAGGATGTAGAGGCCGAGCCCCTGGCTACTCCCTTCCTCCTCCACCGTCTCTCCCTCCTCCACATGCAACAGGCTCGAGTTGTCCAGTAACTGAAAGGCTTCGGCATCAGCGAGGCTGCTCAGCATGACGTTCTTTCGCACAAGGGCAGCGAGCCCGTCGCGCTGTCGGTACATGGCAGGCAGCAGCAGCTCTTGGAAGCAGACTCTCTCTACCACCAGGATGACGCACGGGCTCTCTCTGCTCGTCCCGTCTCTTCCTGCTGCTCGTACGTTGGCCACGTCGCGCCATCGCAACGAGCTCGTCAGGATGCACCGCACCCCGACCACGCTTCCCCCGCACAGCTCCTTCCCGTACCCGAACGTGTCCCCTGCCCTCAGTTCAATCCATCTACCCTCCCCTTGCTGCCGTCGGCGGCTCGTCGAGCTGTAGCAAGCTCTCTCCTCTGCCTTCTCCTGCCCACGGACTTGAGCCTGGCAGGATCCCTCCAAGACGATGCACAACTTCCTCGAGAAGGCCTGCCGTATGCTCACCCCTGAGTCCCCCGAGAAGCTGCTCCCGTGCTCGGACCCGAAGCTCAGCTCGCTCCCCACCTCCTTCTCACGGAAGTCGAAGTGGTCGCAGGGGGCGAGGAGGCGGATCAGAGTCTCGTCCCCAGCCAGTCGGCTCATCCCCTCCTCCTCCAGCAGCGCGAGGATCGCGTTCTCATCTTGTAGCCGCCTCAACGCCATCCTCTTTCGCGCATGACTCCATGCGCCCATGTCGCCATGCGGCGGTCTAGACCGGACGATCGCCCATGCCCGGAAGATAGCAGCACACACCCGCACTAGACGCTCAGCAGCTAAGAGGATGGCTCGCTGTTTCCTGCTTACAGGAACAATCTCAATATCCACCATTGTGTCCAAAATATACTCCTGCTTCTTCTTGTTCTCGTCCTCGTGGTGTTCAGCTCCCCTCCTTGCTGATGCCTGAGCTTGTTCTTCTCTCTCGTCCTCATGCATCCGATCTCCATGCGCCTCCTCTTCTGACGGCGTTCTGCTGGCTAGCAGGTGGTGCATAGAGTGAGCTGACATGCGGGTTGGGCTCTGGACAAGCGTCTGCACGTTCCTCTTGTTGGGCTGCTTGTCCGCTAGCGTGACATCTCGCCAGCACGAGAGGATGCTTGTAACTCGGCGGAGGAGGAGTCGACGACCGAAGGAGCCCGCTGCCGTCTCTCGCCTTGCTCTTGCCTTGTCTGCCAGAGAGCTCTGCTGGGAGAGAGCATGGTAGGGATGAGTGGGAGTGAAGAGGAGAGGCTTGTCCTCAGAGGATCTTGTGGAGTCGAAGCCTCTTAGCGCCTCGAGCTGCCTCCTCGCTGCTCCTCTTCCCGCCATCTCCCTGAGTCAGTAGAGTCCTGACCGCTCTATGACAAACCGAGCATGTCAAGCTCTAATTCAAATTTTGAAAATTTGAAAATTCATCTGACAAGTTCAATTTTAACCCAATGTATTGCTAAACCAGGTCAAATGGTTGCCAGGCTCCTCATTATTCCGGCGGGCCGGCCGGGCGGGGCCCGGCGGAGCCTCGGAGAGTACTCAGCCTGTGACTTGGTTACCGTACGGTACTAGGGCCGAGTCGGCCCCCGGATGGCACTTGCGTTGCGCCGCGCTGCGATTCCGGGCCGCCGTGTGGCGCCACGGCGGATCGGCGCTGGCCCCGGCGTGTCCCATCATCATGGCATGCTGGCGGCGGTCTCTCGGCCTCGCCGAGTCGCGTCAGATTGAGCTTCTCAGCCTGTCGTGACTGGCACCCATTCAATCGGACTCCTCATAGGCCGGGCCCCTCATCCCCGACCAACCTCGGCCGAGATTTTTACTCATCTGACCGTCACAGCTACCTGGTTTTCCTCTCCGCGGCCAATCCTACCAGCCTTTGTCGGATCCGCCATTCATGGTACACGATGCTCCCACTGTCGCGTACGCACTTGTTGCCTGTGCAGCGAGCCTCTTGTACTCAGTTTGCTGTGTTTGCTGATGAGATCGCCGACTTGATTTGTTGATTGGATGTTTCCAGGAGCAAGAAGATTGTCCTCTGTCGAAGTCAAATGACCTCAGCCAACTTGACGGCGTGAGGGCACCTGTGAGTCAGGAAGATTCAGGATTGAAGTCAGAGGAAAGAGACGAGCAGAACATCGCGATCTCCTCAGAGCCCACAGCCGCCACAAACTCGGGCCAAGGCAGCAGGCCACTGCCTCGCTTTTGGATTTATGAAGATCGGGGCGAAAGGCTGGACATGGAGGATACGCATGTGGCGCAGCTTAGCTTCCACAACGACAAACACGTGTTCGGGGTTTTCGACGGACACTCTGGTGATCGCGCTGCCAAGCTGCTGAGCACAGAGATCGTAGGGATACTGACAGACCAGATCATGCAGAGGTCGGGCCCTCAAGACAGCGCATTGGGAGCCAGCCTGACAAGCAGCTTCCTTGAGGCCGAGAAGAGAGCGCTAGCACAGCCTTGGGACGATGGCAGCTCAGCAATCCTGGCAGTGATCGATGGAGATCGTCTCTTCGTGGCGAATGCTGGAGACTGCCGGGCGATCATCTGCGGTGAGGGAGAGCCCATGCCGATGAGCACTGATCACGACCCGTCTGAGCCCCAGGAACGGAAGCGCATTAAAACCAACAATGAGGGCATTGAAAGCTATACAATCAACGGAAGGTCCATCAACCGAGTCAGAGGGCTCGCCATGTCTCGATGCATAGGCGACAGAAGTCTCAAGCAAAAGCGCGATTACGAAACAAAGACTTGGATACCCATAGATGATTGCATCATACCAGACCCTGAGATAAAGGAGCTCTTGCTCACGAAGCAGCACAAGTTTCTGGTGATTGCCAGCGACGGATTATGGGCAACCGTGACAAACGAAGCTGTGGCTCGGCGTCTCGACACCCTGACGGAAGAAGAGAATCCGGCAGAAGAGTTGCAGAAGCTCATCGATCGACGCGAAGACAACATCACAATAGTGGTCGTTGACCTGCGAGGGCAAGCTTGAATAGAGACCAGCACAGTATGGGCTGACGCCAGCCTCCCGGCGGCATATGCGACAAGATGGCACAGGTGCACGCTGCGTGGTTGCTGAGCTGTTGAAGGCGGGGAGGTTGACATGAGTTGAGTCTGGTGGTTCCCTTGGTATTCCATGAAGCTTGACTACACCCCGACCCTCTGAACTCCTTGATCTGATGCCGACACTGTCATGGCCTGGAGTCGGACCGCCGGTAGTACTCCGGGAGCCTGACACTGAACGTCCGGGAGTCGCCAAGGCACACCTGAGGGGTGGGTCCGGATCATCACATGAGATTTACTGAGAGATCGGAAGTTTCTAAGCCGTCCTGTAGGATCAGAAGCGGTTGGTCTCGAAAGACCCGCGGATAGTGACGCTTTCAAGAATTCCCTGAGAGAGAGAAAATGAGATGAAAGATGAGATAGGACGAGGAAGGGAGAAGAAGGGAGCAGCGAGGAGAAGGGAGGGGGAGGAATGTGGTAGTACTCTGATGTCATCCCTGCCTGACAAGCTCGTCGGAAATTCCAAACTCGGCAATCTTAGAGCGGTTAAGGATTCTTTGAACAACAACAGGGTCCTCCTGTCAGAATGATTGTTAGCTCCATCATGAAGCAGCGAGAGCTTCTCCTCCATTCTTAGCGTTGAAATGGTCAAAGCAATCACTTGTGCTACCACTTCACTCTCCAGCTTATCATCATCATCATCATCATCATCTCCATCGTCATCATCATCATCATCACCACCGACCACCACCATCATGCTCACTGAGTCATCATCATCTCCATCATCTCCATCATCTCCATCATCAATATTATCGGCATCGTCATCATGGGTGATCGTCATTCTTGGGTTCGATCTAATTTGATCGCCGAAATCTCCTGCCATGCGGAAGTGTCAGCCCGGCTACCGTACGCTACACTTCCGTCGCGGTACCGGAGGTTTCTTTGCCAAACTTTGATTACCAACCCTTGTCATTGTCACTGTAGCCTCCGCGCGGCACGGGCGAGTCACCGCTCAGTGACTCCGATGATCGGTCCGCCGTCCCGGCCGCCGCGCAGCCGCACGGTCCGTCCGTTCCGCTAAGCCCTGGGCCCGGCCGTACGCCGCCGTCACCGGGTGCGGGCGGCCGGGACCGATCATCGGATCCGATGATGGGATCACCCGGTCGAGTCACTGGCCACCATCAGGGCTGGCACAAGTTCCATCGGATAAGACCCTCATCCCCGACCAACCTCAGCCGCGAGATTGTTACTCCTCTGACAGTCACAGCTAGTTTTCCTCTCCGCGGCCAATCCCATGAGGAGTCCGACAGTGACTTCAACCGAGTGACTGTACCCGGCCGCGCCCGGCCCGGACGGGCCCGGCCGCCGCAGTTTTTGCCCCCGGGGGCCCGGCGGCCGGGACCCGGTCGGACCGGCGACCGTAAGCCGGGCTTGACGAGTCGTTGAACCCGGCCCGGCCGCGCGTTCCACATTCGCGCTAAAGGAGCTGGCAATGAGGGGATTGCTGCGACCCGTGAGAGCCAGAAGACTAAAAAAGAATAGAGTCCAAGATGTGCACAGTCTGTGAGACAGCAAAAATATTATCTATGACAAATTTTACTGTCTTTACCTCCTCCTACCATACCCCTTTGTGTTACTCTTTAGCATCACCACCCCTTGAAGGTAAGTCTGTTGAGTAGGGGGTACTCTCCCTTCCTTCATGTGGTATTTGAAGGGGTAAACTACCCCCACTTTGTACCACCCCCGTCAAATTTCAAGTACCCCCTGACTCCTGACTTATTCTTTTTTTGCTGCAGCAGAAGCAAAGTGAGGGACGTATCATCATGCTCATGGGAAGGCGCCTCCCTCGTCCTCCCGCGCTGCGGCAAGGCAAGAGAATATCTCCTCCTCCATTCCGTTCTCTTAGTTCTTGATGCTGTGATCCCTTGTTAGCTGCTGTGATCCCTTGTGAGCTGTTGTGATCCCTTGTGTTGTCTTATGATATCTTCTCTCCTCTTCTCTGCTCCTTCTACAATCCTTTCTGCCTCAAAACACATTCTCTCTTTTGTTCAACTTCACTGCTTCTGTCTGGATCCAACGGCTTCAAATGCTCAATTGTCTTTCAATTTACCTCCTCGTTTGTCGTTCAAGTGTGCATAACAACCGCTCAGCATACCCGCGCCTGCTTTCTCGGCGTGCATTTCATGAGCTTGCCGGGAGTTCTAACTGGATTACAACAGGATACCGAATGATACAACGGATGATGTCCACTGCAAGTTCAGGTGCGACCTTCAATTACATGCTGGGTATGTCAATGACCGGCAAGCAGAGAATGTCAGTGTGTCCATGCATGACGACGGAATCGCTGTTGTCTCGCTGGACATCAAGAACTCCAAAGTGAACACCCTGGGCAAAGCTTTGTTGACGGAGCTGCCGCCGATACTTGAAACCTTGGAGAACGTGGATGTGACCTCCATGTCGCACATTATCTGAGTCATAATTCAGGATCCACACGTCAAGAGTGTCATCTTCATTTCGGCAAAGAAGAACAACTTCATCGCGGGAGCAGATATCAACATCTTCGATGAGATTGCTGTTCAGGGAAAAGATGCGATCAAGAAGCAGGTGCTACCTTGTCCTTGAGGTTCTTTGTGGCCATCACCTCACACTCAATCCAGGTGTGTCAGCTCACTCAGGGATTCTTCGACCGAATGGAGAAAGTGCGATTCTAGGTTTTCCTTTGTGAGAGTAGCTGAGCACACACACAGGGAAAAGTGAAAATTGCAGCCATTGATGGAAGCTGCCTCGGTAGTCGATACTCATGAACCCCAAGTTGCAGTCTAACAAAACTCACAGGCGGTGGTGCAGAATTTGCTCTGGCCTGCCACTACAGGTGAGAAGACAAGTAAGCTCACGGTCGTGTTGAGATCGAAATAGGATTGCAAGCGTCAATCCTTCGACTGCTATCGGATTTCCTGAGGTTCAAATCTTGAATACATCGATTTTCACATAATGATTGCGGCTAGGTCATGCTTGGATTGCTCCCTGGTGCCGGTGGGACGCAACGGTTGCCCAAACTCATTGGCGTCCAGGTGAACGTTGAATGATTACCCATGTGAAAGTGATGGCATATTTAGGATGCCCTCCCAATGATCATGACAGGCGGAAGCAAGACTGCTCAACAGGCATGGCTTGCAACACAAGCCAGCGAATGTGACAGCGATGCTCTTTTTCTGACAGGCAAAGAAACTCAAATTAGTGGATCAAACCTGCGACCCCGGGCAGGTTCCATCACGTATTTGAGTTTGGATAGGGGCTGACGCAAGATGCGACAAAGCTGCTACAATGTGCCTTAGCAACAGCACGACTTCTCAACAAAGGTACGAATTATGCACATTTGTATCATTGCCTTTCTGCTCGTAGATTTGAATTTCACAAGCAAAACAGGAGAAATGAAACTGCCGAAGCGCGGAGAGTTGCCATGGATGAGCGCTGTAAGAATTCGTTAAAGAGATTGGTCCCTGACAGAATGCTCAGTACTTCGAAGATGGAATCAAAAGTTATTCTTTCCTTCGCGATTTCTATTTTGGACAAGCTCGCAAAATGGTTGAAGAATATTTGCACTGCTGTTCAAGTTGATGTCTGAATGGCTTGACGTGCTGCAGGCTCTCAAGCAAACGAACGGAAACTATCCTGCTCCCATCAAGGTATCTTGAACGTTGTGAGCCTTGTTGCCTTTTAACGAGCTGTTTCAGATTATTGAAGTCCTTGAGGGAAGTATCGCAAAAAATGCTCTCGGAAAGGATCAGGTACTCAGACTTTATTTATTTACATAATTACTATATACTTAAATTGGTTGGGCGCAGGGTTACGAGATGGAGGCCGATGCATTCGCGGAACTAGCTCTTACTAAAGAAAGTTCGGGGCTTAGGTCTTTATTTTTTGGACAGGTGATCTTGAAATTCCAGAATGTCAACAAGAAGGATTTGACAAAAATTTCCAGACATCTGTTAAGAAAAATCCATTCTCTGGAGCAATGGACGTGAAGAAGGTCACTGGCAGCTACAAGGTGCCACGGCTAAGTTTGGGTACAGGTGGGTGTGCTTGGTGCAGGATTGATGGGCTCTGGCATTGCGGAGGTAAATCAAAATTTGACACTGATTTCATTTTGGATTGAAATTGTCCAACAGGTCACCATCGCGAAGGGAGTTCCAGTAGTTCTCAAAGACGTATCAGCGAAAGGATTGTCAGTTGGGGAAACAAACATTCAAAAGAGCATGCAGGACAAGGTCTTTTTCCTGAGTGAGGTCGACTGGTTTGATTTACTATGTTCAACAGGTCAAAAAGAAGCGAATGACCAGTTTCGAAAAAGACGTGACTATGTCCAGACTGATCGGAGTGCACAATGACATGTGAAATCCTTCAACCTTGCAGTCAAGTAGCTTCTTGACAATACTTCGTAGGCCTTCTTGGAAGGATCATATCAAGCAGTGTGATCTTGTGGTAGAGGTGAGCCGCATTCTTTCTCTTCGTGTATGCCAAGATCACCTGACTGGTGCAAAGGCCGTGTTTGAGGATTTGTCCTTGAAGCATAAGATAGTCGAGGAGATGGAGTCTATTTGCAAGGTGATTTGTCTGCTTTCTCCTAAGGGTCCTTATCCTGCACGGAATCAGCCTGATTGTATCATCGCAACCAACACGTCCTCGTTGCCGGTGTCTGAGATCGCCAAGTTTTCCTCGAGGTATGGGCGTCAGCGGGCCTGTTCTCTTGCATCACACTTGCATAGACCACACAATATTGTTGGAATGCATTATTTCTCTCCGGTTCCCAAGATGCAGGTGCGTTTCAGGCTGTTTGTCAGATTGTGCTCTGATTGCTTTGTTTGCGTTTAGCTTTTGGAAATCATTCCTCACGAGACCACGGACGAAAAAGTGCTCATGACTTTGTGTTGAAACTGAATGAGTGCTGAGAAAAGGGACAGGTCATTGCCACTGCTGTCCAGCTGGGACTCAAACAAGGAAAGCTGCCTATCGTTTGCAAAGACGTTCCTGGGTTCTTCGTGAATCGGTGCAGACTTGAATGATGCTGCGTCAACTCGTTTGACGAGCATGTCAGGTGTTTGGGTCCGTACATTGATGAGTCGATGGTACTTGCATTTGAGGTGGATGACATTCTTAAGGTGCTTGTTGCTTCTGCCGACCATCCGTGGTGATGACCTAATCGTTTTCTCACTTGTAATCTGTAGCTGGACAAAGCTCTCAAGAAGTTCGGCTTCCCTGTCGGCCCTATGGTTGGGTCAAACCGATTGTGCTTGAACATATCGTAACCATCAAACAGGTGTTGGCTGACGAGGTTGGTGTTGATGTCGCGTTTCATCTTCACAACAACCTCATTCAAGACCTTGGCGTTCGCATGTGAGAGTATCGTCTGGTTGTTGAGTTTCCTCATACCTCCTTCAGGTCTGGAGCCAACATCGAAGCGATGAAGGCTATCAAGGCTGCGGGCATCAAGGGCAAGGTTCTCACTCAGATTGCTTTCTGTTATCACGTTTGACGAGGAGCAGAGGTTCGGATGCGGTTTCCTCGTGTATCCTCCCAAGAAGGCCAGGTAGTACGATTGCACTCTCCTTTGCCTTATCTCATGTTGGTTTGTTGCAGTGGACTTGCTGCCTTGAATCCGTTTGCTTCCAAGCCATCTCCCACTCCCAATCCCGTGGCGCTTGAGGCGATGAAGCCTTTCATGAAGCCCGGAAAGGCATGAGGTGATGGAAGATGAGTCGTTGAGCTGACCATGCGAATGGTAGATTGATGAGGAAGAGATCTCGTTGCGAATGAGCGCGAGGTTTATCAATGAGGCAATTTTCTGCCTTCAGGTTCCTCACACCACTACCTGCCAATCTCGTGAAGCTTTATCAGGACGGTGTTATCCGCAGCGCACAGGATGGCGATGTGGCTGCCATTTTTGGTGTAGGGTTCCCCCCATTCACCGGAGGACCGGTGAGCTAGCTAATGCTGGGGCGTTGTCTGACTTTCAGAAGTTCCGGTATGTCGATCGCATCGGAGTGAGCAAGTACGTCGACGAGCTCAACAGGTGAGCAGAGAACAAGATGAGAAGAGAGCCAGCAAGAGTAATACAATCATGCGCAGGCTTGCGGACAAGCATGGTGCTCGCTTCAGTCCGGCTCCGCTGCTTGTGGACATGGCAAAGCAGGGGAAGAAGTTCCACCAGTAACGTGCAGTCGACATGAAAGGCAGCGACACTCATTTCAGCTGAAGCTCCTCTATCTCACAGCTCACGCTGCTCTCGTGAGAAATCTGATTTCCCTCCTGTCTTTCGCTCCAGCCTCGTCTCCTTGATCACCTGTGGCACGGCGTTACCGGCTGACCTGTGCGAGCATCTCCTACCATGTCGTGCGAGAGGGCCTTGCACATGTCATAGACGGTCAGAGCCGCGACACTGCAGGAGGTCAGGAGATGCTGGTAGCGCTCAGCTCAGCTCTACCTCACGCCCGTCAGCGCCTCCATCTCCACCCCCGTCTTGCCACTAGTCCGAACGGTACACCACAGCTTGAGCTCGTTCTTCCCCACGCGCTCAGCCTCCAGACTGCATCCCTCGATCATGAGCGGGTGACACAGAGGAATCAGCTCGTGCGTCTTCTTCGCCGCCATCGTTCCGGCTATGATAGCCGTGGCGATCACCGGCCCCTTTCTACCCTGCATCTCCCCTGTGCTCTGGTCCAGCAGGCTCATTACTTCGTCAGGGGCCCACAAGAGAGCTGACGCTGTCGCTACTCGCTGGCTCACCTGCTTGCTTCCAACCTCTACCATCTGCGGCCTTCCCTTCTCGTCCACATGCGTCAGCCCTCTCGTCCCATCTCGTGTCTCCCCATCGTGAGCGCCTGCGCAGAACCTCCTGCTCCAAGACTGCTGCAACCAACCCCATCCTGCTCGCACTGATGGAACCTGTACACCAACTCCTCGTCTTGCTAGTCCTAATCTTCTGACTTGTCTTCCACCTCCTCTTCCTCCTCTTCCTCCTCCTCGTGCTGCTGCCTCCGCTGCCTCCACTGCCGCCGATCTTGCACTCGTCCACGCACTGCCAAGCATTTCGCTTGCTGCTGCCCCCGAACTAAAATTACCCCACCCCACCCCCTTCCCTTCTACCCCCTACTTTTCTCAGTACCCCATGACATGATATATATTCAGACCCTACCCCCCCATTTTAAAAATGTTCAGGTGCTGGACCCCACCCCTCCAATTGCACCGCAGAGGCCACCATGGCGGATACAGGCGAGAACAGCTGCTGCTGCTGCTGCGAGCTCGTCCTCCTCCTGCTCCCCCTCTTGTCGACTTGTGATATGAAGATCCTCCATGTTCTTCCTCCTCTCCTCCTCGTTCTTCTTGCTCGTTGCTGACCCTACCCCCGTCATCTCACCTCGCTACTGTAATTCCCAACCCCACTCCTCCTTGCATCCTCCTCCTCCTCCTCCTCCTCCTCCATGTTGCAGTCTGTCTCACTTGAGCAAAGAGATGTCTCATGCTCGCTCCAGCAGGTCGCTTGCTCTGTTTTCTACTGCTCGCCTTCCTCGCAGTCGCTTCACCTTCCAGCGTCATGCGCATCAGGTGCTGGCATCCCTCCCCATGGCTGTGAACTCACAAGAAGCAGAGGAGGAGGCGTCACGGACGTTCTTCCTACCAACAAGGAGAAGCTCCTTCTGACGGAGGCTGATGTGAAGCGCTTGCCTTGGTACCGCAATGACGCACCCGGAAGAGGGGACAAGGAGAGGAAAGGGTGGGGGGAGAGGAAGATAGTGAGGGAGAGGAGGAGGTGGAGGAGGAGGTAGAAGAGGAAGTTGTAGAAGTAGAAGAAGTAGAAGCAGAAGAAGAGGAAGACGGCGGAGCAGTGGAGGGATATGGGGGAGGAAGGAGGAAAGGGATATGGGGGAGGAAGGAGGAAAGGGATATGGGGGAGGAAGGAGGAAAGGGATATGGGGGAGGAAGGAGGAAGGTTGGATGCTTGGTGAGTGTCGAGCAGGTACTTTGTGCTAGAGATGTCGCCATTGCGGCTGGGGGACACCAAGTATGGGATGCCCTACAGCGGGGGCAAGGTGAACGTGAGAAACACGTTGTGGGAGAAAGATCCCAAGGCCGCCATGGGCCTCTCGCTCATCGAGGTTGCCAAGGTGACTGATCCTCCTCCTCTCCTTTCTCCCATTCCTCGTCCTCGTCCTCGTCCTCGTCCTCGTCCTCCTGCAGATGCCGGTGGCCTCAAAGATTCGCAGGATGGAGCAGATCCTTCCTATGCAGAGAAGCTGCTGCGCATAGGAGCTGACCCCAACTACCCGGTGAGGAGAACAAGGGGATGGGAGGAGAGCAAGGGGATGGCAGTGAAGGAGGGAAGGAGGGGAGGAGAAGGGTGGTGGTGGTGGTGGTGGAGGAGGGGAAGGGCAGCGGGGGAAGGAGGAGGAGGAGGAAGCTGAGTTCGTGGCAGTGCCCCTACAAGGAGAAGTACTCGGCTCTCCATCTGGCGGCCATCAAGGGTCAGACGGAACTTGCAAGGTGAGGGGTGGAGGACAGCTGGGGTTGTTGCTGAGGGAGGCGGAAGGCTGCTGGTAAAGAGCGGGGGAGACCCGCACAAGCGATGCAAGCTCGGGTCCGCCATGGACCTTGCAAGGTGAGAAGAAGCCCCAGCTGCAGTCGTGCTGAGCCCCAGCAGGAAATATGGAAACACGGAGACGCTTTCGGCAATGCAAGAGGAGCTCAAGCAGAGGAAGAAGTGAGAGGAGAAGAGAAGGAGGTTTTATACACGTGAGATCGCATGCTCGTGACTAGTCGCTGCTCCCTATGCGTGTCGCGCCCCTCCGTCTCCTTGTGGACTTGAAACGTGCTGAGGAAAACTATGAGAAAGCGGAAGGAAGGAGAACGCGGCTGAGATGCAGGAGAGGGAGAGGGAGAGGGAGAGGGAGAGGGAGAGGGAGAGGGAGAGGGAGAGGGAGAGGGAGAGGGAGAGGGAGGGAGGGAGGGAGGGAGGGAGGTGAGGGAGGGAGGGAGGGAGGGAGGGAGGGAGGGTTCTCCATACCTTCATGTCCTGTAGCTCGACGTGCTTGCTCGCCGGCTTGGGCGGGAGACCGTAACAGAAGAAGAGAGAGAGTTGCGCCATAACTGCGAGCAGAGCGACGAAGTTGGGGGCCCAGACATAGAGGTCTCGCGCGACGAGAACTGCATCCTCATCATGGAGGGCAGTGGAGAAGACACCGCACAAGGTAGACGGGAGGAGGAATAAACGTAGTAGAGGGAACGTAGTAGAGGGAAGGAGGAGGAGAGACTGGAGAGAGGAGGGAGGAGGAGGAGGAGGAGGAGGAGGAGGAGGAGAGAGGTTGATGAGAATCTTCCACCTCCATAGAGGGTCCACACGGAGCAGGAGAGGAAGGAAGCTACAGTGAAGCCAACCTGCGGGAGGTGAGTGGGAGGTTTCATCTTCATCCCCTCGCACTCACCGACATGGCGGCGGTTGACTTGGTGGCGAAGACATCCCGGATGACGACGAGCGGCGAGGAAGACATGAGGACCTGGAGAGGATCAGGCGGGAGGAGACAGTGGAGGGGAGGGGGAGGAGCAAGGAGTGAGTGAGTGAGTGAGTGAGATGGGAGGGAAGGAGGGAGGAGGAGGAGCAAGGCACCTGCACTAGAGATCCGATCTGACCTGCAGGAAATGTTACCTCCGGCAAGTTGAAGAGGAGGAAGAAGGGAAGGAAGCGGCGTGGAAGAGGAAGAGGAAGAGGAGAAGAGAGTATTAACCGATCATGTCAATGGCTTCCGGGCGAGGCAGGAGGAAGGCAGCAACAACAGCAGAGGTGGTTACAACGACGCCTCCAAGCACGTAGATCTCGGAGGAGGAGGAGGAGCGTTGGTAGCGAGAGAAGATGAGGAGGTAGACGACGCCGCAGATGGTGGAGAAGAAGTTTGGGACGCACATGGTCACGTCTTGAGTGAGGATGCCGTAGGCGAGCCACAGGGAGCCGTTGACGCTCATCATCGTGTAGGGGAGGGGAGAGAGCTTTCCTGTCGAACCCATCTCCCTGATCCTCCTCATGGCCTCCAGCGGGGAGAGCGCAACCAGCACCGACATGACGGGAGGGAGGATCCTGAGGAGGAGGAGGAAGAAACTCTTGAGCTGCAGGTACGCCTCGAGCACGTAGAGCTCCTCCACCTCCTCCACATCCTCCACAGTGCCGAACAAGTTGGTAATGCGCCAATGGGGACGCCAGCGGGAAACCGCGAGTACGAAGATGAAGAGGATGAAGGCAGCGGCAGCTGTCTTCATACCAAAGGACAGGATGCTCAGATCTCCTGCTTGCGCGGTCGAGCTCTCGATCTTCTCCTCCTCCTCCTTCTCCATCTTTCGATGCGGAGGTTCACTCAAGCTCGATGCCTCGGCCACCATAGCGGGACGGAGAGGGGGGTGGGGGGTGGGGGGTCAGTGCTGGAGGCTGGTGCTACATGCTGAGCCGCACAACTATGCCGGCATCCGCCTCCTGCTGCTGTTGACAAGAGAAGGGCCCATGACCTGCGGCGAGAGGTAAGTGAGCACAAGAGCTCGATGCTCGTGATCCCCAATAGCTCACAGAGCTGTTGATCACTCTTCTCTTCATCCTCCTCTTCCTCATCTTATGCCCCTCCTGTCTGATCTCATGCATCGTTGATTAGTTGTACACCTCCCTCCTCTCTTCTCGCCTTCCTCCTTGCTCCTCCTTTCTGTTTGCTTCCTTTCATTACCCGCTCCTGCACCTCTTGCTGCTGCTGCTGCTGCTGCTGCTGCTGCTGCTGCTGCTGCTTCCCCTGTTCTATCTTTCGTCTCTTCACAGCATGTCTCCATTGGGAACTTCGACATTGCAGGTAGGGGTATGTACCCTACCTCATAAAGGCCTGCATTTATGTGGTAAAAGGAGGGTAGTCCGACTTATTTCTCGATCTCCTGGTGGGGTCCGGCAATCTCGACAGTTAGACCCGGCAGTCACTCACCGGTCACTTGCCCGGGCCCGGGCAATCCGTGAGAGGGGTGGAGATGAGGCAGCAAATAAAGTTATAGTAGATACATTTGCTGCCCCATATTTCTGCTACTTGCTAAAGCGAGGCAGGCTTTTTTCATATGTGAATCACCCCACATGGTGTACCCACCCAAAGCAGAGGGGTACCCCACAGAAGACTATCAGAAGATCGGGCGCACTTAGAGTACCCCCTTTTTGGTCAGTGATTTACCCCACCCCATAATGATAGTCCTCTAAAAAACACCCCACCCTCATAATTACCAATTGTTTTGACCCCCACCCACCTTTAATCTTTCGATCTCAAGGAAAATTGCCCCTATATCAGAGGTTCAATCACACCCCCACCCTACTATTGTCCATGTGCAATTCTTGCTACCCCCTCAAAATTTTGTTGCATCACCCTACCCTGACAATTGTATCGTTCAAGTACCCCACCCCGAGCAGAATTTTTTCCACCCCATGCCAATGACCACCCCCACCCATCATATTCCTCGTTTTTGCAGGCACCCGGTCATCTTGTTCTTCGAACACCATGGTCGCGTAGCTTTTGACTATGTCCTGCTCTGTTCGCTCCTGCCCTCCCTCCTCGTCTCCCTCTCCTCTTCCCTCCTCCCTCCCTCCTCATCACTCTCCTTCTCGCCCCGATCCTTTCTCAGCGTCTTTCCTATTCTTTGCCTCCCTCCTTTCCTTCTCACCTGCCTCCCGCTTCTCCCTCTCGCATCGAGCCTCTCGCCCGGTCTCCTTCAGCTCCGCCTGAACCTTTTGTGCCGAAGAGCGCTGAGCATGTCCGGCAGCTGGAGGTCAGGGATGGAGATGTAGAGTCTCTGCTGAAGGGCATCTCTCAGCCAAGGACGATAAAGAATGAAAATCCTTCTCCTCCTCTTACTCTCATGCTTTCCGGCGCTATCAGACCATCTTCTAGTGCGGGATGAGGCCTCGTCAGCTGTTCCTCCAAATCTTCATGCGTTGTTTGCTCAGCCTTCTCTCCGCAACATCGCAAGCAGCAAAAGCGCCCAATGGTCTCAGCTCAAGCCTCGTCAGCTTGCAGCTGCAGACAAGGAGATCGCATGTCCCATGAGAGTGCGGGGAGGGATGTCGTTAAGGCGCGGGCAGGTGCTTGTGTGTCTTGCTGTCTGTGTGCTCGTGACGGTTCTGCTGCTCAAGGTCATCAACTTCATGACGGGGGAGCCGGTGGAGGAGGTTGAGTTCGAGGACATTGGTGCTGTCCATTGCTCCCTTGCACCTTCCGTAACGTCTTGTCGTAGATTCAGAGGAGGACATGCGCGGAGCAGTGCCTGTGGACTGGCTGCCAAGAGGAAGCTTCTTGCTGCCGGAAGAGAGGAGGATGCTCAACGAGTAAGCTCCGACCGCTGATGCTCTTGTGTGATGGGCTGCTGCAGCTACGACGCCGAGGACGAGGCGACTTCGCCTCCTCCGGTGCCCGCGGAGGATCAAAACTCGACGAGCGGAAGCCTGACGATGAAGATGCTGCGCAAGGTTGTTGAGTGGGGTCGAAACTTTCAGTCCTCCTCCACCTCACCGGCGGAGGCCCGTCAGCTGCTTCCCCGCCTCCTCCAGGGCCTCAGGCTGTCAAGCCTCGGATGCTTTGGTGGGGCTGCTGAGAAGCAGACGAGCAGACGAGCAGAGGATGGAGCAGACGGGAGGACGAAGCTTGGCGAGCAGGAGTCCGAGGAGGAGGAGCCGAGGAAAGAGATCTGGGACGGGGACAACATCGCTGTGCTCAACGACCCTCTCGACCTGCGGGGGGTTCGACGAGACTTGCTGAGCAAGAAAGAGATTCTCAACGTGACTGAGCGAGTCGAGGAGGTGCGAGCAACCTGAGTCGACATGGCTGACTGACGGCAGATGATCGCCGACTACTACGGCGAGTACTTCCCCGAGTTCGAAGCCTTTCTTGGTCAATGCCACAGGTCTCCGAACCTTGACAGCCTGTTAACGGTCTTGACCTGCTCTGCCTCTCCTCGGACAGGATGAGGAAAGTTCTGATGGCGGTGGGGGATGAGGAGCCGACTGAAGTCTCTCGGAATATCTTAGAGTCACTGGTGATACATGATTGCTGTTGCTCCTCCTCCTCCTCCTCCTCCTCGCCCCCCCACCAGATCTCTCACTGACGAGTTTGATCAGCACAAGGCGATTACTGCAGCTGAACAGAATCTGAAGCTCATGCTCATGCCCTTCGGTATCGATCACAGGCAAGTGAAGGGGCAGGAGGAGGAGGAGGAGGAGGAGGAGGAGGAGGAGGAGGAGGAGGAGGAGGGAGGAGGAGGAGGAGGA
>NW_005434462.1:50731-51350 GCF_000315625.1 Guillardia theta CCMP2712
TGGAGGAGGAGGAGGAGGAGAGAAGTTCCGAGGAGGAGTTGGCTAGTAGTTGGGTGGTAAAAGGTCGCGACGAAGCTGAGGAGAAGCACAGGCTGCTCTGTTCCTGCGTGCCGATCCGACCGAAGGCGATGGAGAGGCTGACGGAGATCACGTCGGAGATCTCCGCGCTGCTGGAGGAAGGGGCTGACCTCCTGCTGGTACTGCCTGCCCCCGCCTCTGCTGCTGGTTGACTTGACCGCCAGGTTGACTTCGCGCCCGTGGGGTTCTCTCAGCTTGTCAAGCACAGGCAGGCGCGGGCCAGCTGGCGGAGGGTAAGCAGGAGGGGAGCTGGGGAGGCTGAGCAGGAGTAGAGCTGGGGTAGCTGATGACGTGGCAGGAGTGCGGGGCGCACTCGGTCGCCGGGCACAAGAGGAAGGTGAGAAAGGCGGTGAGAGACGCGCTGCTGCACGAGAGGAACAAGGTGAGGGGACGAGGGCCCTCCTTCCCCAGCTGAGTTCCTGCTGGAGTTGTCAAAGAGCAGCGAGCTGCTCCCCCCAGCTGTGGCGGTGGAGGAGGTTGACATCCCCTGCTACGTGCTCGACAGCATCGTTGAGGTGAAGTTGCTGGTGTGAGCTGAGGA
>NW_005434462.1:54745-60236 GCF_000315625.1 Guillardia theta CCMP2712
TGCTGCTCTTCCTGCTACTGATGTTACTGTTTGACAGAGGGCACAAGCGCGTGAGCTCGGAGCTGCAGAGTGTCGAGGTGGGTAAAGGAGGAGGAGGAGGAGGAGGAGAGGGGAAGAGGAGGAGCGTGTGTGTGTGTGTGGTTGGGGGGGTGGGGAGGGGCTTCAGGACGGGTGGGATGACTTTTAGTGCAGGAGATCAAAGATCTGAACAACTCCAACGTACAGGAGCAAGATGATGGTGATCTTTTCTCCTCTGCTGCTGCTGCTGCTGCTGCTGCTGCTGCTGCTGCTGCTGCTGCTGCTGCTGCTGCTGCTGCTACTGCTTCCTCTGCTGCTGCTGCTGCTGCTGCTGCTGCTGCTGCTACTGCTTCCTCTGCTGCTACTGCTTCCTGTGCTGCAGCTGCTGCTTCCTGTGCTGCTGCTGCTGCTGCTGCTGCTGCTGATTCTTCTCTTCGTCTTTCCCCTCGTCCTCCTCTGACCTTTCATGTCAGTCGTGAGCTTCTCCAGCATCCTGCGTCTCTCTCAGGCTCCTCCTCTGCGCAACCACAGCTTGAAAGGTCAGTTCAGGAGCCAGCAAGATAACAGGAGGAAGAGACCAGCGCCGGACAGGAAGGGAGCAGAAGAACATGTCTTCATGAGGAAAGAGCGACCGGTGGCGGATGTGGCGGGAGGAGGAGGAGGAGGAGCAACGGCGACTAGGGCAGGGCGAGGGGCAGCAGGGACATGCCGGGTGGAAGGAGAAGGAAGAGGGGAAGGAGGAGGAGCCGAAGTAGAGGGAGAGGGGGGATGAAGATCGCTGGCACTCAACGAAACGCAAGCGAGCACACAAGGACGACTCATGGCAAGCAGCCGCTGAAAGCGCCAGGCAATGCGTCTGCGAGGTAGGAGGAGGAAGACGAGGACGAGGACGAGGAGGACTTAGGTGGTGACTTGAGTTTCAGGCTGGGGAACACAAAGAGTTTGAGCGTGACCAACATCAAGGACTTTGAGAGCATGGGGGAACGATCGTCCCCCTCCTCATCCAACAGGACAGACGTCCTCTACAGCCATCGCTCAAACTCTCCTCGCAGCCCCTCCCTCCCCAACGTCTCCAACAAGATGTCCCCTCCCTCCCCCTCCAAGATCGACCCTCTCCCTCCTGCTCCCGCCGATTCGGCCATGGAGTCCTCCAAGTCCCGGTGGCAGGTAGGAGGAAGAGGCTGGGCTGACTGACGGCCGGCTGACGGCTGCTTGCAGTTCAACGTGGCAGACATTCTCGAGGCGAAGGAGCAGACGACAGGAGCGAAAAGTTTTCAGACGGGCCGAGAGAGCTGAGGTGGCACTGAGCTATCATGGACGAGGAGGAGGAGGAAGGTAGAAGGATGATGATGATGAAGAAGAAGAGAGGGAGAGGGAGAGGGAGAGGGAGAGGGAGAGGGAGAGGGAGAGGGAGAGGGAGAGGGAGAGGGAGAGGGAGAGGGAGAGGGAGAGGGAGGAAGATGAGGGTGACAGCGGATCAGGGGAATGCGGGGCTCAGTTACAACGGGGATGTGCGATTATTTCGAATAGAACCAGAAACATGGACGAAAAACGTTGCAAGGAAGAGGACGAAGCTAAGGAAAATCAAACACGGAGGAAGGAAATGCAAGCGAGGGCAAGAAGGAGGCGAAGGAACAAAGAGGGCAGGAGGAGTGGAAGAGGAGGGACGGGAGGATAGAGGTCGATGCAACAGGGGGCAGGATGAGGAGAAGGAAGAAGGAAGGCCCGAAGAGGAGCGGGTGGGGAAGAGGAGGAAGAGGAGGAGGGGAGGGGGGAGGAGGAGGGGAAGGGGAAGGAGGAGAAGAAGGAAGAGGAGGAGGGGAGGGGGAAGGAGGAGGGGAAGGGGAAGGAGGAGAAGAAGGGGAGGAGGAGGGGAAGGGGAAGGGGAGTCCTTCACTTGTCGTGGTCGAAGTTGATCTTGATGTCTGTGACGATCTTCTCCTTGGAGGACTGCAGGAGCCAACCTATAGTGGCTGAGGGAACGAAACTGAGGAAGGGAAGGGCTTCCTCCACCAGCCCAGAGACTGCAAGGATGCACTTGTATGTGAAGGGCTGATCGCCGAACCTGTACACGGCTAGTCAGCGAGGACAGCAGGAGCAGGAGCGGGAAGGGTAAGGAAGAGAGAGTGGGGAAAGATGAAGAGGAAGAAGCAGGGGGAGGAGGAAGAGGAGGAACGGGGGATGAGGAGGTAGCAGTACGTCTGGAAGAGGAGGAAGGCGTAGACGGGGGACCACAGCAGGTCGATGGACTCTCCCACAGGTCCGGGAAGGAGAAGCTCAGGGGAGGAGCCGACGATGTCGAGGAGGAGACACAGGAAGAGCCGCTGCAGCTGGGAGGGGGAGAGAGTGGCGAGACGCGTTGCGCTCGCAGCCACGAGCTCCCGAGGGTTCAGGTTACCTCCTCCTGCTGCGGAGCTTCGGGCGAGGAGACCGAGGGAGAGAACAGAGAGGGAGCATGCTCCTGCTGTAAAGACGGCTCGGAAGGTTTCGCGGAAGCCGTCGAGGTCGAGAGCGACAACAGATCTTGCTCCTGCTTTCTTCATCCTGACACTCATGCTCCTGCTCGCGGGAACGAGCGAGTTCCTAGCGCCGGTCAGGATGGGGGGGCTAGAGGTGGGCTGGAGAGAAGCTCAGAGTAGTGAAAGGAGTTTGAGACGTCACCTGGAGCGGGAGGGGGACTAGAAACGCGTGGAGGATGGAAGTGAGGGTGAAGAGGACCAGCAGACGCTGAGGTAGACTGTCAGGATACCAGCCTCCTCGTCAGCTCTATCAACGTCTCTTCATTAACATCTTTCTTGTTCGCTTCATAATATCTTTTGCTTGAACTTGTAAATCTTTCACATCCCTTCCAGTTTCATACATTCTCATCTCCTATCTCCTTCATTCATGTTTTGACCTCCCTCTCCCTTCAACTCCTCTTCTCTCCTCTCCCTTCCCCTCTCTCTGTCCTCCTCCTCCTCCTCCTCTTCTCCCCGCTCTTTCTCTCACCATCTCGGCCCTGCATTTTGCCATAGCTCCTTTCCTTACATCTGCCCTTTGACCCCTACCCCTACTCCTTGCTATTTTCCCACCCTACCTATCAACTACGACAATACGACTAGTGATTTCAAATTCAATTTCCATTTTATTTGAACTCTGATAATTATTTTTCAAAATTGAGCTGGTAAGTCCGTGCAATCTCGAAATATGGCCTGATCCGCCTCATTGCCCTAAAGTATACGCCCGGCGGAAGAAATGGCGAAGCGTGTTACGACAATGGCGGCGATGGCGGCGATGGCGGCGATGGCGTCAGCGATCCACCTTCCTTCATCACATGAGCTCTCTCCTCCCAGTCTCCTCCCCCTCTCTCCTTCCTCTGCACTCTCTGCTTCTGTTCAGCACAGGAGGATCGCGCGTTCCTTGTGCACAAGCACGCGCATGCGCAGTGGGCGACTGGTGGAGGCTGGTACGGAGGAAGGGATCCTCAACATGAGAGGAGGGAAACCTTCAGCTGAAGAGAATCTTGCTGGCCAGGGGAGCCCCTGCGGTCTCACTTGGCCCATCACAACATGCTGGATGTACTTCATGTCCATCGCCCTCTGTGCCCCCGCGCTACCGTCCATGGCGAACAAGATCGCTCGATCGGACGGGAAGGGAACAGTCAGTGCTGAAGGCGTGAGGCTGTATGGCACCCTCACCAGCATCGACCAGGCCTTCACAGTGCTCTTCACAAAGCTCTGGGGCTCGTACTCCGACGTCATCGGCCGAAAGCCCCTCATGCTCTTCTCAGCCGCAGGTCTTGCGGTAGGATGGGCCACCGTGGTGAAGGCGGCAGAGAACAAGAACATGGCTCTGCTCTACTTCGGTCGCATGCTCGACGGCATCACATCGTGCATGCAGCCGATCTGTCAGTCAGCGGTCCAAGATGTGTCGGCACCCGAGCAGCTGAAGGTGAAGGAGGGAGAGGCTGAACCTGCAAGGCTGAAAGTGTTGGCAGGCGAACTTCGGCATCCTCCTTGGCCTTGCTGTGGGAGGAGCCTTCATCCTTGGAGCGATGATGGGAGGCATCATCACCTCCATCAAGGGCCCGGAGCTGGTCATGGCAACAGCCTCCCTTGTCTCAGCTGTCAACTTCTTTGTCACGCTCTTCTTCGCCCCCGAGACTCTCCCACCTCATAAGAGGATGGCAAAGGTGCAGTGGAAGGAGGCGAACCCCTTCGGCGCCATGGAGATCCTCACGTTCGATCCCCAGCTCCCTCCTCCTTCTCCTCTCACCTCCCACTGCAGGCGCGATCTCGTCACGGCGGGAGCAGCTGCCTCCTACCTCCTCATCTGGACAGCGTTGAACGGACAGCAGGTCAGTTCCTCCTCCTCTCTCAACACTCTCCGTGAGTTCGTCGTTAGACGAACTTGTTCTCCTACGTCGAGTACCGATACGGATGGGACCGCACAAGAGGCGCCATGCTCCAGGTCCCCGCGCTCACCATCCATGACCTAATCCTCCTCATCTCCTCTTCCTCTCCAGGCCCAGGTTGGACTTGTCCTCGCCCTCAGCCAGAGTCTCGCCCCCAAGTACCTCAGCCCCTACCTCAGCACCTCCAACATCATTCAGCTTGGCCTCTTCCTCTACCTCGTCTCCGGCAGTGAGTCCCACTGCCCTCCCGTGCCCCCACCCCTTGCTGACCGTCTTCAGTCATCATGGGACTGGCTCCTAACGGGCTCGTCTTCACGGGAGGAGCGCTCCTCTCAGCCGTTGGCTGCATGGCGATCCCTGTCCTCATGTCCGTCGTGGCGTCTCGAGCGCCGCCAGGAAAGTCCGGAGCGATGCTCTCGGCGCTAGAGACAGGTGCGCTACCTCCTCGCTCCCTCTCTCCCTTCCCTCTCAGCCTCCTTTCCTCCCTGACTCCCGTCCCTCTCCCCTCTCTTCTTCATTTCACTGAGAATGGACTCAGGCCTCACGCTTGATCGCGTGCTCGCATTCAAGTCCATGGCCTCGCTGTTCGCCTGGGTGCGGCCGAGAGGAGGGAGGGAGTTCGCATCTGACGTCTCCTGCGCAGGGAATGAAGAAGTCGATCCCTGGCGTGTTCCACTACGTCGGCTCCACATGCTGCCTGCTGGCTATGCTGGTGATGACGATGATCTCGAAGGAGGTGGACAGATGAAGTGAACGAGCAAGAGACTTGGTCGTCTACCCTGCTGGGGTTACATTACAGCCATGGCGGCACCTAGCGAGCAAACTTGTGCTTGCGCCCTTCCTCCTGCCCCTCGTGAATTCTCTTCATCCCGCAGCGCTCGTGCCTCTGCCGCTGCTTTTCTAGTGATAAAACCTGATGGATGACATAAACTGATTGTACTGGAGGAGGGAATAGCGGGATGGATGGACACGGGATGGATGGACGGACGGACGCCGAGGGGGAAAGCGGTGAGAGGGGAGGGAGGGAGGAGGAGGGGAGGAGGGAGGGGGGGGGGGCGGGGGCGGGGCGAGTAAGGAAGG
>NW_005434462.1:60336-71826 GCF_000315625.1 Guillardia theta CCMP2712
ACCTACTCTTTTCCTCCTCCTCCTCCCTGGGGGGGGGGGGGGGGGAGGAGGAGGAGGAGGAGCAGCAGCAGCAGGAGGAGGAGCAGGAGGAGGAGGAGCAGGAGGAGGAGCAGGAAGAGGGAGGGCGAGAGGTGGAGGAAGTTAGGAAGCTGCTTCGCGCCACCTGAGTTGCTCGATGGCTCCTCTCGCCTTCTCCTCGGAGCTTCTAACGTCAACTGCCACAGTAAGTGAGCGAGGAGGCGTCAGTCCCCTTTGCATCTCACGCTGAAGATCCTCGATCGTGCCCTTCCCGTCCTCCGAGCAGCAAGGATGAGCCGCAGCTCCTTGTTGCCCGGAACTCGCCACTGCATGATGGGAGGCTGGAAGTTCGGGACCTCCTTGCAAAGAGCAAGCTGAGGGGCAGCAGGCTGCCTCTGAGTTGAAATTCCCGTTGCTGTTCCGGTTCTCAGTATCGTCTTGATGGAGACAGCATGGAAGGAATCTCATCTCTCAGAGCTCTATCATTAGTGTTGATAGGCTATCAAACGATAAATTCCTGTTGGATTTCTTGTCGCCTGTTACCCGAAGATTAGCATAACAACCAAACAAGGCAAGACAAGCATCTTGATTCCCTTTCCCTTCCTCTTCCTCCCCATCCTTTCTCTCCCTTCCTCTTCCCCTTCCTTTCCTCACTATCCCCTACACGTCCCTCCCCTCCCCTCCCCTGCCACGCCCTCAGTGCATTTGATCTTCTGCTTTTTCAAAAGTTTCGAAACTTTGGGAGTTTGAGACTTACAGTTGCATCGAAACTTACAGGGACTACAAACTTTCTGAGAACTTTCGAAAGTTCCAGAATGGGCAGAACAATGGTTCAAACCAAAAAGGATCAAATAAATCAAGCATGAACCGAATCAAACCTGAGGTCGTCCGAGTTGAGGAAAGGTTTTGTAAAGTCGGGGCAATAATAATACTAAGTCGGGGGCAATACTAAAAATCAGTAAAATGGAGGAACAAGAAGAAGTCTCTACACACATCGTTTGAGTTCTGAGTGATCCGCAACACCCGGTTCCATTTCGTTGAAGGAAGGGGTGGAGTGGTGCCACCATTTGCTATGACGGGGTCCTATACTGCTACATCGGAA
Source organism: Guillardia theta CCMP2712 (assembly GCF_000315625.1). NCBI lineage: Eukaryota > Cryptophyceae > Pyrenomonadales > Geminigeraceae > Guillardia > Guillardia theta. The sequence continues at coordinate 61,457 of NW_005434462.1, forward strand.
TAGAACCTTTCTACAAGCGTCCTCCCTTAGGCCTAAAGAGAGGTAGAGGCCCACTTCCCTAAACATTGAGGGTCCTAGGATTCTGATAGGTTGATAAGACCCCACTCTGAATTGTCCAAGGGACTCGTGGGCTGCGGCCTGCGCATGCTTGTAAGGCTGCTAAACGAGCTCTCCATGGGTGTGGCAGGCGTTTAGCATAACCCCTACCCCCCTCTTTCCCATAAAACAATAGCCAAAGAGGTGGGTGTGAAAGGAACTTCTCTCAACGCTGTCGTTGACGCGCCATCTTCAGCGGTTTTCAGGTACAACTAGAGCACCCCCACCCCCCAAGCTCTGATTCTGTAACCTCCGATGTACCCCTACCAGGCAATCTTTGATGACCTCACGTCATCGCCCCACCCCTACACCCCCCTACCCCTCTCACCGGAATCGTTTTGTTCCATATTCCCCAAGTTCTGGCATGGAGCATCCCCACCCCTGTAAGTTTGTCCCCAACTTTTCACTACCGGTGGTCTTTGAATCAACACCACACAGGACCAGTTGTTTTCCCTGCAAAAGTCAGTGGAATGGCAAGATAACTGGTAGGGTAAACCAACCCCTGGGTACTCTTGAGAAGCCCACCACCTCCTGCAATCTAACCTCTTCCTTCCCCAAGTTCTATTTCTAGACCCCTGTTGTCTCGTACTACACCCCCTTGATAATACCAGCAAAGTACCCCTAATTTTGCCTGCCATTAAAGAACCTACCCCTCATATCATGACTTCTCTTCTTCCCCCGTTTCATTTCTCTTCCCCCAGTTCATGACCCCACCCCCGAAAAGTGGGATCGGACTGCCCACCCTGTTTCCTCACACTACCCTACCTACTCCACTGGTCCATCTGAAAATCTCCTTGCCATGGATCCTTTGTTACACCACTTTGTGACACACTACCCTACCCCGTCGTTGGTGACCACCCCAAGAAGAATGAACAGACCTACCCCGGTAAAAGCTCCTTGCATCGGCTACCCAAGTTTTTCCTGCATAAATACATACCCAGGGGGGTACATTTGAACATCTCAGGACATCCCACCCGTTGCAAACATGGTACCCACCTCCGCCATTTGATCAATAGAGCCACTACCCCACCTCATATAAGAATCCACCCCTACCCCCTCAACAAACATTCTCGTGAGTTACCACCCACCCCAGGAGGTGGGGTCATTCAGAGATTTCACCTCTTCCCTCCCCTTACAAGGCAGAACCCACCCCACTTGGTTCCTTATGGATGTTTTCATGAGAACCCTCTTCTATCACCACCCACCCCGAACATGGAGAATGACCAGAAATGGAGGGGTTCAATTCAATCATCACAGCAGTTCCCAGGACTTTCTAGCGCAGTACGATAGGTATCAATGATTTACCTATGAACACATTCGGTAAATCGAAGACCCTTGTTTAGTCTTCTTTGCTCTACATTAGGAGTCCAATGGAACAGACACCCCCCACCCCTGCAAACAAACCCCACCTCGTAAATCTCCAAAAACTTGGATGACCCTACCCCTCCTGAAAAATAATTTTCGCGAGTACCCACCCAGGGTTATGTGACATCTCCCCACATTGTTTTTTTATGACCTACTCCACTCCTGCTTCCCTTAAGCCATCCTCCCTCTCCCACTCTCCTCCTCCTTCTCCTCCTCCACCTGCTCCTCCCCCCTCTTCCTCCTTGTTCTTCGTGAACACTCTACTCCCAAAAACTTAGCCTCATCCTCTGATGGGTAAAGGCTGGACCACGCAATGCTCAGAAACAGACAAGAGAAGTAATTTACTCAACGCAGCCACCTTCCTGGTGGTTTTCGTCGTCCTGCTTCAGGATGGCTCCGCCTTCCACATGGGAGCGGTTGGACCTTCCCTGGGACGATCAAGGATAACAACAAGCAACCTGGTTCGCCTGAGACACATGACGAGAGTTCCCCTGCGACGCCAGCCTCTATCTGAACCGGCGAGCTATGACAACCTGAAGAGCCTGTCGGGTTTGAAGAAGAGGACCGGGGTTGCTGTGAGGTTCAAGCAGTCTCTGGCGGATGCAGCAACTTTCAGCACAGACCAGCTGGATCTCTCCGCCTACATCAACAAGATCAGCAATGGCGTATCGGAGAAGATGATCGGAGGTACCCTCGCCATCGTCGCCTTGATCCAGCTGTCGAAAGGCCTCGTGCTCTTCAGCCCTCCAGGAACCAACCTGATGGCGCATGCTGTCGCTGGGGCACTTGGGGGGATTGTTGCTCTCTCAGTCGGCTACCCTTTGGAGGCTGTGGAGAGAGGACAGAAGAAGATGGGAGAGTTCGGCTCCATCTTCAACCGAATGCAGAATGTCTTCCGCAGCCGAGTCACGGACCTTTACAAGGGCTTCCGAAAGTCAATGGTGGTCACGGCGATCACGAGGGCGGTCAATGCTGGCACGTACGCATACTTGAAGGGGACTCTCTCCCTCTCCTCCATCTCCGGGGGGCTCGGGGTTGTAGCTGTGGCAGCGTTCGGGACAGGTATCATGTCGACCTTGATCTCGCTGTTGTTCGACCCAGCGAGCTCCGAGCGCAAGATGAACTTGGCTCACAAGCTCATGGATGCGGGGAAGCGATGCCTCTCGAACATCGTGGGGTTCGAAGTGTTCTTCCTCTCCTATACAGCCCTGTGCGTGATGAACCCTATCCTGAGCATCAGCCTGGGAGGAGCAGCGATCTCGGGCGCTCTGTGTGGGTCTGCTTCCTATGTTGCTAGCGCTTCCTTGGAGGGAGTCATGGACGGAAAGGGTGTTGTCCCGCACAATGGAGTGAGGAGACGCGGGGGAGTTGTGGATTCCATCAAGTTTGCGTTGAAGAGGACCGGTTCAGTCTTGCAGGAGACCATCTCGCACTGCAGGAGATCTGACGTTTGCTCGTTAGTGGCACTCTCGAATGCGGTATTGTTTGTAGTTTATCAGGCGGTTTACGAGATTTTAGTGTGAGTTTTGCAGAAAACGTGTATGTGCTTTAGACTATTTTTTCCTTGTTTATTCAAAATTTTGTAGTTGTAAATAAAGCAAAAGTTTCCAAAATTTTCACGTTGAGAGTCGTTCTGTGAGTGTTTGTGTGTGTTGAAATTTCTTAATTTCCACTGTACTTGTTGAATCTTCCTTGGCTTCCACAGTTTTTGAAAGGTAATGAGCATGCGTGCCGGCACTCAATATTTCCTTGTTACATGCTATGCAATCTCGTGATGAAGAAACTTTGCAGAAGCGCATTTAAAAATGACTCCCTACAGGTGTTGTTAGGATAGCATGCCAAGGTCTAAGATTAAAGTTTAATCACTATTTTATTTGACAACAAAACCATTGGCTCAAAAATCTACACAGTGGCCGTGAGTTTTTTTCGTGTACAGACCTTCCTTCATGATACATATATATCACAAAAACATGAAAGGAGGAAACAAGCTTCAAACTTTCCGATGAAAGTTGATAACGGATCTTCAAAAGAAGGAACGATGATAAGAGATTTTTGAAAGGCTCAAATGCCTTTCAGTCGCCTGGGGCTGAGATTGACGCAGACTTTTGCCAAATATCCTTCTAGAAAATGAATCTGGCAAAACGAGTTGGATCTGAATTGCGGTAACAAAAGGAGAATGGAAACGGCATATTAGCCTTGCCTCAGCCTCGCCTGCTGGATGCTTTGCAGAAGAAAATCTTCTCCTAGAGGATTGTTTCCTCTCTCTCTCTGACCATGAGGGAACTTGTCCATGCACTGCAGCTGAGCCGCCGTGAGCTTCAAGGATGCTCTCCGGGTGAGAGATGGATAAGAAAACTTAACTGTTGACTCCACAATGTCAATGCTACGATTGTTGAAATGTTTTACAGCAGTCTGAGAAATGACCCTGGATCTTCCCATGACCAAACAAATGGTGTCTTTCCTTTCCAAGACAACCTTGCCTTGCCTTGCCTTGCCTTGCCTTGCCCTGCCTTGCCTTGCCTTGCCTCTTCGTTTCCTGTCTCGTGTCGTGTCGCGTCCTGTTTCTCTTGTTCTCGCGTCTTCCAAACCCTCCTTTTCTAGACGTCTTCACTTCAAGTCCCCCTGCAAGATTGGGGGGACACACGTCGGACCCGAGGCTGAAACCTCTCGTTTTCGTAAATCATGACGATCAGAGAAGGTTCGACCTCTTCCAAGAAGTCGAAGTGCTGACTCGTTTGCTGACTCAGTTGCAATCCTTCAACAGCCCACCCCCCAGGACCCCCTTATTCCCCCGATGCAACAGGTGATGTCGACTCCCGGGGTACTTAGAGGCTCATGTCGCCCAACGACTGTATGGGGCTGCCAATGGGTCAGACTCGTCAGCCGCCTGTAGAGCCTTGAGACATGATCAAGAGATCTAGTTCTTAAGGGAGTCGCAACCCGTTCGCCCTGCACCTCGACCTTTACAACAGTCATCTTAGCGAAGTAGTCACGGTCCTTGTCTGGTACTGTACGCCCCTTGCCGCCACCAGTCACGTTTTGCGATATATCTCGAATCCGTTCTCTGCTGGTCTAGAAGTCATCCGCACCATCCGCCCGCACTCGGATTTTCAACGTAACTTTGAGTCACAGTAAAGAAGCCCTGACTACACTTTTTAGCAGCACTGTCCGATCCAGTCCGGACGGTCGGTCTCACAGGCCGCCGGGACCATGCCGCAGTGCGCGGCGCCGGCGCGGCGCCACCCGGCCGGCGCCGCAACGCCAGTGAGTGACTGGGCCGGAAGTTCGCCGCGCGGCCCGGGCGACTAAGTTGATCGGTGATGATCGGCCCAGAGGATCAGACTCCCCGGCGGCATATCATTCAGGGATGATCATCATCGCCGAGTCAGAATAATACTAAGTTATTCAATGATGATAGTAGTAGTATAAGTGACTCTCAAAGTGAACACTTTGCCAGGAGTAAAGACTCAAAGTGAAAGTTCACTGCACAGGTGAAGCCTGGGGAACTTAGTTGATTCCCGTCCGACGACGGTCTACCGTCCGGCGCACCCGGGACCGGCGATGATACGCCGATCCGTTCCGATGGTTCACCGGGTCAATATCAGGCGCTGGCAACTTGTCAGAGCCTTAATAAGTCGGATTGGAAACTGAAATTCTAAACATCCTTTATTCAATTATTCATCTCAGTCCTCGACCTTTCAGAATTTGTCAACAATGATGTCTGAGTCATCCTCTCCTCAGCCGCAAGAGGGAAACCGGATCGGACTCGTTCATTTCATTGTATTCATACAGAGTCCAGGTCAACGTGTCACTTGCCAGGTAGGATCTTTGAGGTCTTGAGGTCCCGTTGTTCCCTGCAAGCTTGCATCGTCTCTTACTACAACAAGCTTCGTGTCAGCCCTTGTATGAGAAAGTTTGTGTGCTCGGGGCCCTTACACACCCGGCGGCTCACGTTTCTTCAACCATCACAGTTATTCTGCTCTTTCGGATTTGTCGAGCCTGTTCAACTGCTTCGAGAAGAAAGTTTGGTCCTAACACGTTGCGAACTCTCTTGTCAGTCTCGTCCCGCATTCCTTTGACGTACTCTTCTTGGGACACCGACAGTCAGGACAAATTTCTTAGTGTGGCCCTTGTGAGTAGAACTTGTGTACAAGGCGAAGGATGACTCAACAATTCGAATCCCAAAGGATTTTATCGCCATTGCGGTCTTGTACAGAATATAATGATAACACAAAACGACCAAGTCTTCTGCGACAATGCAGAACTTATTGTGATGATATTTCCCCAAGGTTGACTTGAGTCAAGTACGAATTTTACATCGAACTCGAATCACTACACCGAGATAAAATGATTGTTGCAGGAGTCAAAGACAGGGAGGAAGGGAGGGAGACAGGGATGAAGGGAGGGGAGGGGAGGGGACTGAGGGGAGGGGAGGGGAGGGAGGTAGAAAGCGCTTGCTAACAGCGTCGGGAGGGGACTCAATTGTAGTTACACGAACATGGAGGATATGACTATAAAAGGGGTGGGGTGGGAATGGTCGGAAGAGTCGGTGCTTTCGAGGGTGCAAGTACAGAGGTAGGGGGATTTAATTAATAGCTCTATTGAGAAATTTCTTCTCTTGGGGCCATCAGATATTCCCTTCGTGAACACTCGTATCCATCACTGCCACGTGTCGGAATCCCTGCAGTCAGATTGGAACTCTTGACATTCAAATTTGAAATTTAGGAGCAGTACTTCAAAACTGCTCACTATGTTTACAACAGATTCACAACTTTTACAAGCATTGCCTTCTTCGGAGTCATCGACCGACAGGGAAATAGTTCGAACCACCACCCACCATCCCCCAGTACTATTATTCAATGGGGTAGTGAGGGTACTGTACGGGCCCCGGACGTTAGATCGTGTATCTGGTGGTCTTCTAGAAGACTCCGTGTTTTGACCACGGTCAAACCCTTGCAGGGAGTGGGTATCTCAAGATTGCACTGCGACCCTACACACGAAAAACAAACAACGTTTCAGACAAGCTCCGGAGAAAACAATGGAACAAACAACGTTTCGTCTAATACGTTATTTTTATCTTCGACTTTTTCGAGCGAAAATCTCCCCGGCCTCCCCCCGCCCTTGATCTCTTTCCCCAACTCCCTCTTCCTCCATTTCAGCCTCCCCTCTCACCAGCCCCCCGCCCCGTTCCTCTGCTCCAGCCCCCCCGCACCTCCGAACTTTTTGCACCGCCAATCCTCCCCCAGCCAGCCAGCTTCTATCCTTGTCATCATCTGATAGTGCATTTTCTGCGCTCGAGCAAGCTCTGATCCTACACCCACGTGCCTGTCTGTGAACTCCTCGAGGTCATCTGAATCCATGGATCCACAAGCAACAAAGGACTTCTCCATTGAGCTGCTGAATTTCTCATTCGAAAGGCCCAGAACTTTACCGAAGAGAGCATTCAAACTTTCTGATTCGCAACGAGCCTATCTAGACTCCTCGCGCCATGTGTCACAATCGAAAGGATCTGTGACGATGTCAGATGCAGATTGTCTGCTCGCCAGTATAAATCAGGTTAGGGGGCGGTACATGGATCTTTCTTGAAGCAGATGCAGTCTCTTTCATAAACTGTATCATAGTCGTTTGTATATTGTAATGAATTCCGAACAAGGTTGATCTACATATCTCAGAATACGAAAGAACATTATGTTCGTTCCTCCTTTTGTCAGATTATTTCAAAAAATTGAGCTTTTCCATGCACAATGCTTTTGCTTAGCCACTAGATATTGTGGCTCAGTTTTTCTTGTTTTATTTCTCAACAATGCAAGCTCATAACTTTCGTAGAGGAACGCGGTGCGGCACTGAAAGGAGTTCGAACCCGCAGTTGAACTATTTTATATCAAATCACGTAGTGATCGATTCATAGATGTCAACGTTATATTCTTCTCATGTGGGAGTTACCTACTGTTGTCAGGCTAGATCATCTCTCTTTGCTAATAACAGCATCACAAACCTCATGTAGGAATTCGGCTTTCTTTGCTCCATAAGCCATCACGAGTCGGTGAGTGATGGTAGTGGAAGTTTCAGTGACCGGGCGTCTCAACGATTCGTCTTTTCCCCGGGCCCGTTTGCCGCCGGGGCCCGAGCCAGTCAACTGGTAACGTGACATGACGGAATAGGAGGGATTTCGAAACCTGTGCCGGCCTCCGGATCCGCAATCCGAAGAAGTTTTGAGGAATCTATCGCACGGAGGCCGGAAGAGAGACTGAAATGGGCTATTTTGAAGGTTATTCGGGGCTTACAGCTTACCTCGACGGAGGAGTCCGGGAGCAGGGTTGCAGGGTCTCGAGATTTCCTTGATATTAGGTTTTGACTCGAAGACGGTTTAGCGCCCTCTACGGCTCTTCTATCTTCGGCAATAGAACACCCCTTCGCCACTTCCCCGCTATAAGTCAAATATAAGGGTCACTTTACAATATTTTTATATCGCAGCACACCCTTTCGACCCCTGCAGCACGTAACCTCCGCATCTCCAGATCCCCTGGCTCTCCGTATTTGTACAACCATACGCATCTCTACGTACATCCTCCTCATCCTCTTCCCCAACTCCCTTGCTCCCCTCCCCTCTGCTCCCCTCTGCTCTCCCTCCCTCCTCCTCCATTCTTCTTCGCTCTGGTTTCCTCGACCACCTCACCTGATCCCAAATCATGACAACTACAGAAACTTGTGCAAACAGATCCATCTTGTTCGTAGAATCCTCCCTTGTATTGTACACCAAGTCTTCCCGACCAAGAGTCTTCAAGCTTTCTCCCTCCCAGCAAGCCTACATGAGAAGTCTGCAACAGAAGGAAACTACTGCGAGAAACGGCAAGAGAATTGGGGACAATTTTGTATTTGACAGCGTAGGAGAGGTCAGGGCACGACTGATGGAAGTCAGCTCACTGGAACGGATTGTTAGAACTACCCATGTCTGATTCAGCTGAATTGCTTTATCCCTTCCATTTTTTTCATATATTCTTTAAAAAATTAGATGAACAACTGTAAACAAATAAAAATTTCTTTCCCACGAGATGGCTTTCCGGTTACTTCTCCCACATTCTCTTCTGAAGGATGTGGTCAATTTCACAAGTTGTCTTCTGCACAAGTGTAAGTGCGATCATGAGCAACACTTAGAGGACCCTCACATTATTGTGAGGCACGAAGAAGCCGTAGTGAGCCATGAGCTCCATGTTGCACTTGTCACCTGTCACATGACCTTGAGACATGAGCTAGGGCCCATACACCTTCACCGTATGTGATGCAGACCTCCTCGCCAGCAGCGAGATTTCTTCCTGCGTAGATGACGATCGCACCACCCTCGGATATTCCAACCTGCAGCAGGAGCAAAGGTTGACAACAGACATGGGAGGGAGGGGAGAGATTAAAGGGGAGGAGGAGGATAGTAGAGAGGGGATGTTGGTAGGGGAAGGGCGAGGGCGAGGAGAGAAGGAGGAAGGAGAGTAGGAGGGGCAGCAAGTGGGTGGGGAAGAGCTGGAGGGGGTTGAGACCTTGCGAGCCTTGGCGTCATGGTTGACCATGTCGGCGAGAGGAACTAGGATGTGCATCTTGTCGTTTCCTGCGCGCTCGGCCTTCTGCTGCAGGGACAACATGAGGGGAAGAGAGATGTGGGGGCGGTAGGAACTAGGAGGAGGGAGAGGGAGATGGAGGAGGAGAGATAACAGAAGGGAGGGGAAAGGTGAGGAGGGGGGAGGGGAAGGGGAGGAGGCAGACAGGGAGGGGGAAAGAAGAAGATGAATGAAGATGAGATGATAAAGCGGTCGCGTAGCAGCAGCAGCACTTGGGAGGAGGAGGAGGAGGAGGAGGAGGAGGAGAGTACCATGAGTAAGCTTGTCTTTGGAATCTTCACCCCCCATGAGCGCGACATTATGATGGCGCTCGCCCACATCCATTCCCTCACGTCTGCTCCTACCGTGAGAGGTAGGGAGTGAGATGCAGTACCTGCCGGTACCGATAGGAGAAGGGAAGAGTCCTGGGTTTCTGTGAAGAGAGGGTTCAGCAGAAGGGAGGGAGAGGGAACGTGGAGGGTATCACTCGGCGAAGAATTTCTGAGCGCGGGAGAAACTGTCGCGAAACATCTGTGTGCGTTGCAATGTGAGAAGTTTCTATATGAGGGACGATGGAGACAGATAAAGCTGAAGGAGGGAGGGAGAAAGTTAAGTGGGGGCAGGGGGCGGAGAAGGAGGGGGAGGAAGAAGAGGGAAGGAGGACAGAGGAAGGAGGAGGATAACGAAGGTGGAAGCCACAAGGAGAAGGGAAGAATTTCTCCATAGTTGTCACACCTTGCCGATTGTCCATATGGTGTTCAAATATCGGCTGTTGTTTGCAAACATTCCATTCTTGAAAGTTTCTGCAGCCCTCGTAAGGCCCAGCAGTGATAGTCTGAAAGAAAAGACCTCTTGCTTCCAACGTTGGGAGGGGAACGTATCGTGGAAGGGAGCACAGGAAGGGGCGGAAAAGAGAGGAGACATTCTTCGCCTCATACAAGAGAAATCTTGAACTTGCTGTCAGCAACTCTGCGAGATCGGAAGGTTGAGGTTAACACACATGGCAAGTCCTTCGAACTCGTGCAGGTTCCCCTTGCGGTACTCGTGGAGCAGAGGAGGGCCTGACGTGTGTCATGCGGCGGCAGCGGCAGCGGCATCAGAGCAGGAGCGGGAGCGGGAGCGGGAGCAGGAGCAGGAGCAGGAGCAGGAGGGAAACCTAGAAGCTCATGCTCGACTGCTCGGTGAAGACTCAGAGAGAGGTTCCCTGGGATGGCGAGAACAACTTGACCATCCTGTTGTTGACAGTGAGGAGCAGGAGCTGGAGCTGGAGCACGAGCACGAGCACGAGCACGAGCACGAGCACGAGCAGGAGCAGGAGCAGGA
>NW_005434461.1:0-7763 GCF_000315625.1 Guillardia theta CCMP2712
AGGAGGAGGAGGAGGAGGAGGAGGAGGAGGAGGAGGAGGAGGAGGAGGAGGAGGAGACTGTGATGTGAAGGAGGTTGACAGGTATGCGGGGGAGGGAAGTAATCACCGAGCATGCAACCTTGTACGGCAGCACCGTTTCCTCACCCGAGTCATCCAGCGACTTGAAACAGAACCCGACAGAGTTGTCTCGGTCATTCCCTCCCCGTCCTCCTCCTCCTCCTCCTGTATCCCCCCCTCTCTCCTTCCTCTTCGCCCTCCTCCTCCCCTTCATCGTTGTCCTCCTCATCTTGCAATCCCCATCTCTCTCCCCTTCTCTCCTCCCTCCCCCATCTCCCTCCTTTTCTGCCTTCCACCCTCTCTACTCCAGCAACCTTCCTCCTCAATCGCCCTCCCTCCTCCTCCCTGCTCCAATCCATGGCTTCTGTGCCTCCCGTCTCCCCCCCCAACTCTCTTCGTTTCTCTGAAGCTCGTCGACAGGAGATGGAGGAGTTTCGGGGCATCTTGACTCATCCTTCCAACATCTTCATTCAGGTCTGACGTCCTCCTCCTTCCTTGTTCTCGCTCCTCCTCTCTGCTCTCCCCTGCTGCTCCCTCTATTCTTGCACCTCCTCCTCTTTCCCTCCCTACTTTCTCCCTTCTCCCTTCTCCTCTCCTGTTTCGTCCGCTCTCCTCCTTCCTCCCCACTTTGCGCTCCGCCCCTCTCCCGCTCCCGCCTCCCTCCTCCCCCCTCCCTCCCTCCCCCTCCCTCCTCCCCTCCTCCCCCCTCCCCCCTGCCCCCTCTCCCCTCCCTCCTCTCCCTTCCTCCTCCCTTTCCTTCTCCCTCCTTGTGTATCCAGCCTCTTGACATTGACTCTCAGGTCATAGCGGATGTCTTCAAGCTCCCCAAGGCGAAGCGCTGCTGGACCGGAAGCTTCTTCCTCCCTCCTTCTCCTCACCCCTACACCGTCTCCTCCCCGCGCGTCATCAGTCACTCCCGCTGCTTCCACTCCCCCGCTGTCTCCTCTCCTCCTGGATCTCTCGTCCTTGTCTCTCTCGGCGCCATTGAGTCCTCCTACCTCTACGCAGCCAGCAAGGGGCTGCCAGGCTTCCAGCACCCGGACACAGCTCCCTTCCTCGTTACCGTCGAGCTCCTCTGCTCCATCGAGGGCCCCATGTGGAAGGTCTCGTTCTCCGATGCTGTCCTTCTTGCCTGCTCCTCCCCATCTCCGTCATCCCCCTGCTGCACCTTGTCTGTCTTCTTTCCTCCTCTCTTCTCCTCCATGTCAGCTTCACTCTGCACACTTCCCTCCTCCCTCTCATCACCTCGTTCCTCCTCTCTCCCTCCTCTCTACATCACCGTGCTCACGGACTCCCGCAGCTCATCAGAGGCCTCGGCCTCGCATACAGTTTCTCCATCTTCGGGGATGCGGATGAAGGCCTCGTGTACTTCTCCCTCTCCCGCTCCACCTCCCCTGCTCGGGTAACAACTTTCCTTCTCGTCTCCACCTCCCTGCTACCCTTCCCATCCTCTCCTGCAGTCTCGCAGTCTGCTCATTCCCCCTGTCTTCCTCCTCTGCTCCCACACACTCCAGCCCTCCCCCCCTGCCTCATCCTCTGACGCATCGCCAGGCCTTCAGCGAGTCCAAGAAGCTAGTCTCAAGCTTTGCCTCCTCCTCCACCAAGATCGACGCGGTAGCGCTTCAGAACGCCAAGGCCTCTGTCATTTCAGCTGTGGTCTCCCGCGAGCAGACGCCCAGCTCGACAGGCTTGCAAGCGATCATGAGCGCCCTGAGAGGGACAGGGCATGGGCACAACGCGAGGCTGCTGGAGGCAGTGGCGGCTGTGAAGGAGGAGGACTGTATGCGAGTCCTCAACACCTATCTGCTCAACTTGTTCGATCCCAAGGCCAGCAACATGTGCGTCACAACCAGCCCCTCCAAGCTACATGAGGTCTGCTGTTGGCATGCTTCCTTAGATGCCAGATGGTCGAGTGACTCTGTTACAGATCTGCAGCAGCTTCGAGGATATGGGATGGAGGGTAGAGCAGCACGAGGGGCTCGAGACACTTGTTCAAGACTGACAAATGAAAAGTAAAATCTTCTCACCGACCTTGACACCCTGTTGATTCTATTAAAAATCTCGGCTTTGAATGCTTCAGAGAACAAATCACAAGACGCCACTGGCTGTAAGGGTACCGCGCGTCGTCCTCCACCTCACGGCTAACATGCTTCATCCGCATATTGCTTCTGCTTCATCCGCGCCCCTTCCTCCTCCCTTCTCACCCTTGCGTTCCAGCAACTTGTGGCTGTGGCTGCGCCTGCTGCTGTGGCTGAGAATGCTGCGCCTGCTGCTGCAGTCCAGTTAGATGAGAGCTGGTCGGGTATCGAGCCTCACCGGAGCAGCGTTGGGCGGCTTCATCGGCATGTTAGGGTCTGCAGAGACAGCGATGGGTCCTGGAGAGGGAATGGACGGAGGGTGCATCATTCCTCCGATGACCTGCAGGAAGCAAGAGACAAGGAGCACAGTGAACGCATGGTTCAAAGCAGAGGTGGAGAAGTCTACCGTGTTGATGCAAAATGGCGGCACTTGAGAAACGAATCCGGGTTGGTTGAAGTGCTCCATCGGCATCGTTGGAGCACAGAACGGCATACCTCCGGCACCTGCCGACCGCGATCAGAAGAGCAATCTCGCAAGACTGCAAGCTGATTCTACCTAGCTGGACCATGGGCGCTGTGAACGACATTTCGCCTGGCATGGTCGGCATCTGGACTTGAGCGAAAGGCATCATCCCGAATCCAGCCATCCCGGGGTTGATGAAGTGCATCGCTCCAGGATATGGTCCGTCCTTGTCACTGCTGCGCAGCTCCTCCATCCCATGAGCGAAATTACATCTGGCACCATAGCTGCAATGCCCGTTGTTCTGCTGCCAGTTCATGCAAATTCCTGCAGGAAGAAAGTTTCAGGGGTGTTTGACAAGTGAGTAGAGTTCGTACGTGTTTTGTAGTTGCTCTTTTTCTGCATTGGGTTCACATGATTGTACGCGTAATTGACATCCTCCTCGGGAGTACCAACTGCCTGGAGCACCCGTAACGCTTTTGGCATGCATTCGCCCATGACATACCTTCTGAAGCTCTTGATCGCCATGTGCAAAGTTGCATCGATCAGCATAAGGACAAGATCCAGTCGTTTGCCACTTTGTACACAAACGAGTTTTCCGATTCCTCGGTGTTGTTGGATTTACCCTTGATTCAATATTAATCTTCACCTGATGCAGAAAAAAAGGAACTCACTTTGGTGCTGCGTTGTTGTTGCCTGCAGAATTTCCTCCATGATTTGTCCGCAATTCCTCACTCCCATGCGCAAAATTACATTTGTCTTCGAAAGAGCAAACGCCGTGTTGTTGGAATTTGATACAGAGACGTGTTTTGTAGTTAGACGGCCTGGAAGCAATCTTCAAACTATGCAGACTATCATGCAGTCAATGCGTCACCGTCGTGACGAGTCCCCCGAGGTATTCTCTCCACCCATGTTGTCCATGTCTTGATTAGAGTCTGACGTCTGGTTCGTCTCATCAGGACCACCGGCGGGCGGATTGGATGCCATGGCCTGGGGAGGATACATCACGTCATCGAGATGGTGCAAATAAGCAGTCAATCACATCACCTGTAGTTGTGGTGAGTCTGCTGGGCAAGGCTGACCAGGGACGCGGGGTGTTGGTTCAGGATGAGGCGGCTCAGGACGTCCCCTTTCGGAAGGGGACATAACCAAGTGACTTCACACCGGTCTGTAGCAGAATGTCCTCTAGAACAAGGACAAGACTGCTCGTGCTGAATCAGCGCCTTTCAGAGAAAAGTTATTCCACAGCCAGATCTAGATCATTCACTGAGCAGAACTACACAAGGCTCCCAACAACTTGTCAGCAAGAATCAAGACATCACTTCGTAGTTGGCATCTCAACACACGTCGAATCGAGTACGGAAATACAAGCTGAACATGAAGATGAGTCTCGAATACTTTTAAGATCCCGACGCTAGATCGCAAAACAAACTATTGAACACTGTATATTTTCAACCGGGGAATCAACGATGATCGAATCTGCAGTGGACGGTATCTCATCTTCATCAACATTTTCGGGAAAAGAGCAAGACACAAGGAAGGGCATCGAGATGATCGGGAGCGCTCGAGGTGGGGGAGGCTTCTGACTAACAAGAAAGTGGAGCTAAAAAGGGAGGTTCATGTGGGGAGCGATGTTGGATGCAGTGAAGTTGGAGCATGAGTGGAAGGATCGGTTCGAGGATGAGACTGTGACTGGGCGACTGCGTCACTTTCTGGTCCATGACAGCGTGAGGTGCAGCAGCAGCAGCAGCAGCAAGGACTTCAACGACAAGAGGAAGCGCGAGGAGGCGGAGGATGTGGAGCAAGGGGATGGAGAGCTGTCAGATTATGATGTACAGAGAAAAATCAATGAGATGAGCGAGATCGAGGAGAAGGGAGAGCAGCAGCAGCAGCAGCAGGTCGCAGCGGCATGGGGAGGCGGAAGGCGGCGGGAGGGCGGGAAAAGCAGGAAGGGCCCCTTACTGTAGGAGACTAGGACAATACTGCCTAGTATGGTACCTTATGTGGTCCTAGCATTTAGACCCCTACCCTGCTGTTACACAGTAAATCTGGGGAAGAGTTCAAATGAGGGTAGGGTAGGGTACTAGGGGATAGGGTCTCATGTACCCCTTGGGCACAAATGAAATCTTGGGATTAGGAGGGGGTAGTGTGAATAGGGGTTCGAACATCTGATGTAACAGGGGTGGGAAGGGTCCAGGGGCTCTATGGGGGTATTTTGGTGGGGCCGTGGAGATACAGGACAAGTTGGACTCTAACCATATTCTTGAACTTTAGACAAATAAGTTTTCTAGTAGAAATAACGCCCATGTTTTTTGTTTCTGCACTGTTTGGTCCTGGTAAGGTGGGGTTCATAAATAGACTGGATCCAGGGTGGGTATACCGACCCCAACCTTCCAAATAGAGCAGGGAGGGTGGTTGGGGTACATAATAGGAAGGGGTTGTGGTTAGTGGGGTACGGTGGATCTGAAGGGGTGAAATTGAAGCCTTATCACAGGGGTACTGAAAGGGGTCAGTGGTCGAGACAGGGGTACCACGACAAAAGGTAGGGGTACACGGTTTTTTTTTGGAAAACAGAACACAGCCGTTATAAAACTCGTTATGATGTACGTAAAATTCGTTACAAACCGTTTCAAATTAACTTCACTGAACCGGCTGAGTCCCGCCGGGCCGGCCGCCAGGACCGGAGGCTGATGAGTGGTGGGAGGTGTAGCGGGGGAGTAGGAGGGGTAGTAAGTCTAAAATCGTGAGGGGAGGAGGGAAAGGAGGGGGTACTCAAAGGTAATCAGAGGGGTGTAATAAATGAGTCGGGGTGAGTGGGGTTGCCAAGAGGTCCCGACTCAAGTGGAGGTTTGCAAGGCAATAATTTTAATGCTGCGACGCTTTTAAAAGCCTGACTGGGAGGAGGCGGCGGGAGGCGGCGGGAGGGTGGGGAGGAGGAGGAGATGAGTAAGAAGTGGGAGTGAGAAACATGCCGAGGATGAGGGGCAGACGACATGCTTACCGTGGCAATGTTATCTCAAAGATCGTCTTCGGATCTAGTCGCTGTGTCCGGAAGTTCCGTCGAGAGGATAAGTCGTTGGGGTAAACGTCAGTAGAGAGAAGAGATTTTATCTAGGATGTCGATATGATGTTATTTGTTCGTTTCCAACATGATCTTACACAGAGGATCTACAAAGAGGGTAAGGCGCTGACGCCTATGGTGCCAGGCTCCCATTTCCTCGCGTTTGCTTCGTCGACAGACCTTCATGCAGCCATGAGTGTCGTAACTTATTTCAAGGTCCATATTATCAATGTGACAGCTACCAACATCTTCAACAAGAAGGTATTCTGAGAGAAATGCGAGTGTGCGGAAGACAGGGGAGGGAGAGGGAGAGGGAGAGGGAGATGGAGATGGACGTGAAGCGAGCAAGAGCTGAGTGAAGGGAGGGCTTCAAAGCTGAACTTGCCTCCTCAGGGGAAGGTTCCAGACGCATACTTGAAGCTGGCATGGGACAAGGAGTTCAAGACAGTGGAGACAGAGACGGGGAAGGTAGACGGGAGCGGCAGGACGAGCTGGGAGAAAACGTTTGGGAAGGGAGGCCTGAACTTCAAGTACGAGACCAAGTACGCTGGTCAACTGATGAGCAAGAGGTTTGTGATAGAGTGCTGGGACAAGAACTTCTTCTCCGACGAGTTCATCGGGAAGGCTGAGCTCGACCTGCACACCATGGCCACAGGGCCAAGGAGGGTCAAGATGGTGATCAAGAAGCCTGACGGGATGCCGGGGGGGAACTTAGACGTGCTTGCCAACGTGATGCACACTACGTACGTGAAGATCGAGCTCGCAGACGTGCAGGTCGACCTGAGGATGAAGGAGAGCTTCAGCATGCAGTACTTCTGCAGCCTGACCAGCACGCGGGCCAAGACGACAGCATCCCACATGCCCCCGCCTATGAGGTGGAAGAGACTAGAGGATATCACCATCTTCGCGTCCTTGGAGGAGCTGTGCGAGAGCTTCGTGGTGTTTGAGTTCTCCATTGAGGGGGTTGTGCATGCGGTGGGGCAGGTGGCTCTTGTTAGGATCCTGGCGGGGATAGAGGAGTACAGCGAGAGCGTGCAGTACCCGTTCACGGAGGCGGTGAGGGACTTCGGGGAGAGCAGGGGGCAGCGGGTGGTTGGGAGCATCTCGGGGAAGATTGTGCTCAGCAACCTTCCTTTCTTCTCCCAGCTGACGGAGGATGCGATGCTTGACGATGCTGGGAACGTGGTGGGAGGGCTCAGACTACTTCCTTTCTCGCCTCTCCCGGCTGTGCTGAGCAAGAGCGGAGCGAGGGTCGTTGCGCGCTTCAGCAAGGAGAGGTTGCGGAAGAAGGAGGAGAAGAAAGAGGAGAGAGATGAAGATATCCTTGCTAAAGGTAAAAGTCGACCTGCTGCTCTGAGAGATTTTCTCGTGATTTCGTTTTCGGATTCTCGTGATTTCGTCGATCCGTACTTGTTCTGTGCCTGCTGTGCCTGTTACACTTGTACCTTGCGCTCGGTGCTTGTGAGGTGGTACATGTTGATTGTAATCTTGTACATCGTGTCTTCTTCACCTTTGACCTGTGCTTGTACCCCTTACCTTGTATCGAAGTACCTTGCTCACCATGTACAACATACATGTAACAGCGTGCCTTGTGTCTTTTGTCTTTACTCTGATCTTGTTCGGTTGTTCGGTGAACTTGTTAGCAGAGGTGAGCGCTATCGGAATCGATGGGTGGAACCCGCATCATTCGCCTGATGAGACAGTAGGCGAGTCCCTGCTCGACCGAGC
Organism: Guillardia theta CCMP2712; assembly: GCF_000315625.1. Classification (NCBI taxonomy): domain Eukaryota; class Cryptophyceae; order Pyrenomonadales; family Geminigeraceae; genus Guillardia; species Guillardia theta. The sequence goes on from NW_005434461.1 coordinate 7,385, forward strand.
CAACTCGGCACATGGAAGCGAGAGGGGGGACAACAGCAACACTCATGACAGCAACACGTTCAACAGCAGCAGCAACAACAACAACAACAACAATACTACAACAACAACAACAACAACAACAACAACAACAACAACAACAACACTCATGACAGCAACACGTACAACAACACTTACAACAACAACAACAATGGAGACAACGGAGACAACACGTACCTCGTCCATGGATACAACACCCATAACAGTGATGCTGCGCCCCAATGGAATCAACAAGTGACAAATCCTCATGGAGTCATGCCAGGTGAAATTTGATTGTGTTCCTCCTCAAACTAAACTCCCTCCCTCCCCTCCCTCCCCTCCCCTCCCCTCCCTCCCTCCCTCC
>NW_005434461.1:7863-9644 GCF_000315625.1 Guillardia theta CCMP2712
CCTCCCTCCCTCCCTCCCTCCCTCGATCCATCTCGTTGTTCCTCCAATTCCCTCTTCTGACGTCTTGGCAGTCTACGATGCTCCTCCCGCCGCGTTCAGGCAGGTCAGCGAGGAGGCCGGAGGCTGCAGTAGACGATTTCTCTCACAGGCCGTGCAGGACGACCTGTCAAACCTTGTCAGCTTCACTCCCAACATGCACCATGAGCACAACATGAGGTAGAGGAGAGAGGAGAGGAGGAGGAGGGAGAAGAGGGGGAACAAGAGTGGGAGGACAGGAGGAGGGTGGGGGCGAGGATAGGGAGGAGGAGGGAGAAGAGGAGGAGGGAGACGAGGAGGAGGGCAAGGGAGGGGGAGGGGGAGGAAGGGGAGGGAGAGGGAGAGGAAGCAGCGACTGATCCATGCACGCCAGCAGGAGCGAGGTGAAGGTTGATGGGTTTGACGTCGGCAATGCAAGCAACGTGAGAGTTTGTGCTGGGGTGTGAAGGAGGAGGGAGGTGAAGCTGATGGGGAGGAAATGCTAGGAGGAGGAAGCGGAACTAAGCTGAACAGGAGGGAGGGGAGGATAGAAGGTCAATAGGAGGAGAGCAGGAGAATAGAATGCCAAGGAGATGATGGAAGGAGGAGAGGTGAGGAGGAGGAAGTGAACTTGTTTCAGGTATTTAATCCTCGACAAGACACACCTAACTCGAACCTCGTCTCCGCCCTTGGTCACCATCCTTACTTCCCCTCTCCCCTACGTTGCTTGCCCCCTTCCCGTGTCACCCTCCTCTTCCTCTGGCGTCCTCTCCTCTCCTCTCCTCCTCTTCTCTTCTCTCTTCCTCCTCACCTCATCCTCCTTCTCCCTCCCCTTCTCTCATCCTCCATCGTCGAGTCCTCGGCTCACTCGTATCAGGTCAAGTTCTCCCTACTTGGCGGGTCTGCTACGATGCAGGGGGGAGAAGGTGAGCGGACCGAGGGGAAGGAGAAGTGCAAGAAGGGAAGAAAAGAGGAAGGAGAGGAAGGGAGAGGAGTCGATGCAGAGTAGGGCAGGGCAGGGAGGAAGAAAAGCGGATAGGAGGGGAGGGAAGGGGAGGAAGGAGCCATCCGGAGGTTGAACAAGAGAGGAAAATGGTGCGATTTTGAGACGAGGACGAAGAAGCAAGAGAATGAGAAAGCAGGGGGAGGAAAAGAAAGAGAAGGCGGGAGCAGGAGGAGGGAGCAGGAGCAGGAGCAGGAGTAGCCGGACTAACTCTGAATCAGATTTTCGTCAACGATGTCACGCGAGTGACGACTTGGGAATATCCGACTGCTGCTCGTCTCCCTGCTGGTAGAGAACGTGACTGGAGGAATGAGGAGGGAGGGCGAGAAAGAAGAGGAGGAGGGGAAAAGGGAAGAGGAGGAGGCAGGGGGAAGAGGAGGAGGGAGAAGGACGAGGAGGGGGAGGGGGAAGGACGAGGAAGGGGGGGGAGGAAGGACGACGACGAAGATGAAGGAGGACGATGTCAAGTAGAGGAGTGACATTGTGAATAATTCAGGTTGGGAAGAGAAGACAGATACCGCGAATCGAGTCTACTACGTGAATCACATGACTAGAACAACACAAGTCAGCTCCTTCCTCCATGTTCTCCTCCTCCTCCCCTTCTTCCCTTCTTTGCTCCCTCCTTCTCCTCCCTCTCTCCCTCCTTCTCCTCCCTCTCCCCCTCCTTCTTCTCCTCCCTCTCTCCCTCCTTCTTCTCCTCTCTCTCCCCCTCCTTCTTCTCCTCCCTCTCTCCCTCCTTCTTCTCCTCCCTCTCTCCCTCCTT
>NW_005434461.1:9744-13984 GCF_000315625.1 Guillardia theta CCMP2712
TCCTCCTGCTCCTCCTTTGTTTGCATCAGATCAGTCTGAGAGATTGATGCCCTTCTCCCTAGCATACTTCCTTACTTCCTCCTGCCATGAGTGTGAGGAGGAGGAGGCGGCGGGAAGGGGGTGCAGCGAAAGGACGAGACAAGTAGGTAGAGGACAAGAGGAAAGAAAACAGGACAGGACCAGAGGAAGGGAGTGGGGGGAGGTAAACGACAAGTTGCAGCTGCTGCTAGGGCCTTACTACAGGGAAGAGAGGAAGGACGGGGAGCGGAAGGAAAGGAAGGGGAGGAGGAGGAGGAGGAGGAGGAGGGGGCAGAAGGGAGAAGGGAGGAGGGAGAAGGGAGGGAGGAGTAGTGGGATATCATGTGACCTTGTTGAGCTGGACCAGGGAAGGCAGGAGGAAGTCGCTCACGGCCCTGGCACATCTCGCTCCTGCTCTCAACGCGCCGTTGATGGAAGCGGTTTCAACGTGATCCCCGGCGAGGAAAAGATGCTCCTTCCTCCTGACGCTCTGCCGGCGCTCTCTCTCAGCCTCAAGGCAAGGAGGAGAAGAGAAGAGAGAGGAAGCAAGGAAGAGGAGTGGAGAGGAAGCAAGGAGGAGGGAGAGGAGAGGAGAGGAGAGGAGAGGAGAGGAGGAGGCGAGGAGGAGGAGGAGGAGCGATGAAGGGCAAGGAGAATGGGAGAGTGGAAAGAGAAAGGATGACAGAGAAGGAGAAGGCAGGAAAAGAGAGGAAGGAGGCGGAGCAGAGAGAAGAGGAGGAAGGAGAGAGAAGAAGAGAGGGAATGAAGTTGAAAAGGAAGAGGATGAAGAGGAGGAGGTACCTGCTCGCGTTCGAACGGAGGTTCCTGTGACGGCTGCAGAGAGATGAGAATGAAGAAGAGGAAGAGAGGGGAAAGAAAAAGGCGGCGAGGAGAGGCCAGGAGGAGGAGGAGGAGGAGGAAGAGAGAAAAGAGAAAACGAGAAGAAGAAAGGAGAGCGATAAGGAGGAGGGGAAGGGGAGGGGGGAGCGACGGGAGGGATGAAATTAGAGGAGAAACCTGACTGAAGGGAATACGATACGTTCGCAACGGCTTCCACTGCAATGACAAATTAAAGCAAGAACTGATGAGGAGGATGGGGACAAGGGAGGAGGAGGAGGAGGAGGAGGAGGAGGATAAAAATTAAGAAGCAAAGAAGGGAATGATGGAGGTAGCGGAGAAGAGGAGGAGGAAGATGAAGGAGAAGAAGGCGAACGAGGAGGAGGAGCAGGTGGAGCAGGATGAACCTCGTTGGCAGAAGGACCGAACCAGCTGACGAGCTGCTTCTTGACCTGAGGATGGAAAGTCAGGGCGACATCGCAGAAGTGAGAGGAGAAGAGACGAGAGAAGCTTCTGTGATGTGCCATCGGTAGGGCAAGAAGAGTTGATGAGGAGAGGAGAGAGGGGTAAGAGAGGAGGAGGAAGAGAGAGGAGGACGAGGAGGACGAGGAGGGCGAGAGCAGGACGAGGAGGACGAGGAGGACGAGGAGGACGAGGAGGACGAGGAGGACGAGGAGGACGAGGAGATATTCGGGTTCATACGTCTGCTACAAGTTGATCTTCTTGCTGATCGGGAATGCCGACGAGAGAAACGCATGCAAGAGACTGCAAAGAAGATGAGAGGAGGAGAGAAGAGAGAGGAAGAGAGAGCAAAGGAAGGAAGAGAGAGCAAGAGCAGAGTAGAGCCGAGAGAAAGAGCGAGGAGGAGGAGGCGAACGACAACGGTAGGGGGGCAGGAAACATCAAACTGTCAGACAACTCCCCATCAATGCAACGCAAGGCAAGAAACATTCAACGTGGGTTCGCATGACATGTGCTTGTGTCAGGTTCTTCCTTTCCTCACCTTTCCCTCTGGCGCATACGAAGAAGCGACCATGCTCGGGAAGCAGACGTTGTTGATAGTGGAGGTGCCTTGGGCGTCCTTGACGCCATCGCCGTTGAGGAAGACTGTCTGTTTTTCTCGTTCAAACGTCTCCTCGCCCTCTTCTGCTTTCCATCCCCGATTCTCTTCCTCCCCTCCCCTCCATCCCTCCATCCCTCCATCCCTCCATCCCTCCATCCCTCCGTCCCTCCATCCTCCTCCTCCTACCGGAACGTCAGCAGGCGGTTTGCCGTCAATCGCGAAGTAGAGACAAGTTGTTTTCTTGGGCTCCTGCATCTCCGACACTGAAAGGGAGAAAACAAGAGAAATCAGAAATGAGATGAAAAAGATTCAGACAACTTGCTAGTATACAAGTATCATCATCGTAACCACCATCTCAACCATCTACATCTTCATCTTCTGAACACTGTTGCGTTCTCCTTCTATCTCCTCCTATCTCCTCCTATCTCCTCCTATCTCCTCCTATCTCCTCCTATCTCCTCCTCTTCTTACCGACGTCAGGAACAAGCTGACTTGCCATCTTTCCGCACGTTGCAACAACAACACACGACGCCTGATCGCCACGTTATTTCCTCCCTCCCCTTCTCTTTCTCAGCTCACAGCAACAAACTCTCCCGAGCTGAGGGTAACACCCTTGCCGTCTTCCTTGATTGACTTCACCTGAGACATCATAAGTCATCGTCTCTCCTTGCCGTCCTAGTACCACTACTACTACTACTACGACGACGACCACTGTGCTACTGCTACTACTACTGTGCTACTACTACTACAACTACTACTGTGCTACTACTACTACTGTGCTACTACTGTGCTACTACTACTACTGTGCTACTACTACTACTACTACTACTACTACGGTGCTACTACTTCTACTACTACTGTGCTACTACTACTACTGTTGCTGCTCCACCTGTTTGTTCTGCTCCACCTGTTTCTCCTCGTCCTCCTCCTCCTGATCTTCCTCCTCCTCCTGATCTTCCTGCTCCTCCTGATCTTCCTCCTCCTCCTCTTCCATCCATTTCTCAACTCCCCCTCACATACTCGAATGTTCACCGCCTTGTACTTGTCCATCACAATATCCACTTCATCTCTACTTCTCTTGCTTTGCCCTTCCTCCCACCAACCTGAGTGTTGAGTCGAACAGAGTCTGCAGGCAGCAGAGACTTCAAATAGTTTGGAATTTTCTGCATCCCCTCCTGCCATGATCGTCAATCCCTCTCCTCCTCCTCCTCCTCTCCTCGCAACTCCTCCTCCTCGCTCATCCTCGCTCATCCTCGCTCCTATATCCTCGTCCTCCTGCTCCTCTTTCACCTCTGGTAGACAATTTTCTCCTATTGAAAGCATGCGGATGACAAATTCAAACTCCCTGCAAGCCCAATCACCATCTCAAACATCATCACCACCACCTCCTCCCGCTTACCGAGCGCTGGTCTTCAGCTTCGTGTCAAAAAAGATTCCTCCGAGGAAAGGACGGAAGAATCTGAAGAAAATTCTTCACCTTTGTTTTCAACAATCAAACAGTAGATCACTTGTCAATGAACTCCTCGGAGAAACCAGCACCAAAGAATACATCTCTTGACAATCGCTGGCAAACAAACTAACATCATTGTCCTCACACTTTAACAACTGGGCTCACATCATAGATTGAAATGTCGGGCCTCGTGTATATCTCCTCCTCGCTCGCTAGAGTGGCTTGCAACCTCAACACAGCAAATAGAAGCTGAACAAAAAGATAGCAATCAGTTCCTCTCCTTTTTCTTCCTCCTCCTCCTCCTCATCATCATCATCATCTCCATCGTCGTCGTCGTCGTCATCATCATCATCATAATCATCATAATATATCAATATAACCATCATCATGACTCATCACCTTGTCAACAAGAGTTCCGACGGTATGAGATGGCGATAACATTGCAAGGGCATCCAGGGGTCGACTGCATAAAGCAAACTCAACCCCCTCCTCCTCCTCCCTACTACCTCCTCCTCCCTACTACCTCCACGTCCCTAGAACCTCCTCCGCACTATGACCTCCTAGAAGCTATGATCTGCTGTAGGAACGCCTTGTTTGAACAACATCAAGGCATCTGGTGTTACTGATGCGTCGGGGAAACCATGATTGTACAGGAAAACGTTCTGACAAGCCTGATCGCTCTCTACATTCTTCTCCAGTCTTGTGAGGATCAAGTCTTGAACCTTCACGATCTCCATCTTTGAGCTCAGGTGGCTGAGAGGCGAGCAACGAGCACACTTGCGGTATTCACTCAAGAGTGCGGATCGAGCTCGCAACGGCGACGAAAGCGAAGAAACCAACACCAAGACAAGTCGGAGCGATGAAGGCAGGCA
>NW_005434461.1:14084-69195 GCF_000315625.1 Guillardia theta CCMP2712
CTCTCCCCTCTCCCCTCTCCCCTCTCCCCCTCCCCCTCCCCCTCCCCCTCCCTTTTCCCTTCTCCCGCCTTCTCCCCCTTCCCCTCCTCCCTTCTCCTTCCTCTCACCGGAGAGGGTCGGTAAAGAGATGGAAAGTATCAGCATGGCGCACCATGGCACCTACAACAATGTGAGTGAATAACTCCCTAGGGTCGAGCTCTACCAGGATAAAAAGGTTGGAGCTGGAGCTGCTTATAGTCGAAGAAGCGAAGACATTCAGGATAGGACGTTAGAAAGATCTGGAAACTAAAGCAAAGTCATCGTTCTCCTCTCCACCACCACCACCACCACCACCACCACCACCACCACCACCACCACCTCTTCCTCCTCCTCTCCGCTCCTCAGGTCCTCACCCTCGATCCAGGAGGAATCCGTCCACTTTGTCCGTTCTTATCCTTCCCCCCACCTCCTCGCTCTCCTCCAGGATCTTCAACGCGTCAGAACGTCATCAACATGGCGGCAGAGCTCACCACAAATGGGATCCCGCGCTCCTGCAGCTCCACTGCACAGGCAAGCCCTGAAATCCCTCCTCCTACTATCACCACCCTCTCCTCTCCTGCCGCAGCCTTGCACTGCAGGGCGGTCGCTCCCCTCCCTCTCCTTGGCGCACTTGCCGCATGGCGTAGGTTAGACGCTGTCCGGCCTCCTCCTGTACATCTTGAGCGCGTTTGGAGTCGGACAGGAACGGGGAGGAACAGGAAGGCAGTGACGGACTGCAGGGACAGCAGCAGCAGGACGAAGGCGTTGCGAGACGCTGAGAGAATCTGGTGAGGGAACGGCGATACGCAATGAAGGGACGAACCCATCGGAGATCGCTGCTAAAGAGCTGGCAAAAGGAAGCTGCGAGCGAGCGCGAGGAGGAGGAGGAGGAGGAGGAGGAGGAGGTAGGCCTGCATGACAACGAGAGTCAAAACAGCACTGGGCCTGACATGAAGCTCTCTGCTTCCATCACTCACTCACTCACTCACTCCTCTCTTTATCATCTCGTTCCCTCCCCTCCCCTCCCTTGCAACCTCCTCTCCTCCCTTCCCCGACCATCCTCCTCCCCCGCAGTGTCGTCGGATCTCTCAGGACATATAAAGGAGATCTATCCAGTAGAACGCAAAAATAAATGTGACCACCCACCTCGGTAAGAATAATAAAAGCTGTGGAAATTCAAGGGTGAATGACGGAATTTTATACCTCTGGTTATGGATGTTATCATGTTTTTCAAAGACAGCCCGGCCGGAGTCAGCTGCGCCGGGCACACTGTTCACTGAGGAGCCTGAGTCGAGGAGGCCAGGGCCGCCTGACCCCGGCAGGTCCTTCTCCTTCACCCAGACACTACGGATCACAATTACTTCACTCACTTCGGCCCACTGGGCCAGAAAGCCTGGGGTGGCCAGTGGCTTGCAGTGAGTGCCAAGACCGTTTAAGATCAAGATGGCAAGGCTGACACTGATGGCGACGAGTCTAGAGGCCTCTGACAAGTCTAGAGGCCTCAGGCCTCTGACAGTGCCGAGTCTGCCATCTGGGCCGCCTGCCACGTCCCAAGTTTCGAAGCCGAGAGACCATCTACGGTTGTAGTTTCTCTGTTCGCATCCGCCGGCCACTAAACTCGGAAAACACAGCGTACAGTCCTACAGGAGGCCACCAGTGCTGATAAGTAATGATGGGGGAGGAAAGACTGCTGGGCTGCTACAGTTGCGGTTGGGCTCCGTTGCCAGGTGGGTACGAACTCAAGCAAGAAATGAGAAGTTTTGTGAAGAGATCCACAAAATTTGTTTATTGCAGCACTCAGTGTCGTTAAATCAGTTTGTTCACTCGAACATGAAGCCTCGTACAACTCTCCACATGCTCTAAGGCTTCCTGGAACCAATCCTGCGTTGTGAAGCTGCCCTGGAGCAACGATTCTTCTTGGTGCTTGTGACCCTGCAGGGATTTCTCTGGGCTCGGCAGCGAGGGGACTAACACAGTGGGAGGATACTTGCAGCCTGTCAGCTCTGGGCTGATACTTGAGTTGTGCTGTACATTGAAAATTTTTGGTCGGATTCGTGAGTAAGGCCACTTCTTGATTCCCAATCTTCTACAGACATGCTTCATCGTCGTGGTAGAAAAGCCCTACATGAGGAATGAGTTTCAAACGAGACACAGATCATCAAAAGATGATTTTCACCAGCAAGTCACAAGCCTCCTTCTGCCTCATGACGAAGAGGCTGCGGACATCCTCCAAGGTCAAGTTTCTTGTCTTGTGGTTCTGACTTGCGCGTTTCTGTCCACTTACAGATGCCATTTCTGTTGTGTCTGCTTTTGCTTGCACTAGGTATATGTCGGGGACGATGATGAGCAGGTAGAGGCACAGGGGGTGAGACTGATCTTGATAACGTTGCTCAAGGGGGTGGAGGGCTCCAACTGTCAAGGGTAAGGGGAACAATGCGTAAAGCGATTGCTCCGAGTAAGTTGCCCATCATCTTGTACCCGGACGGGCAGTAAAGACCCGTATCTCATTGAAGCGGTGTGTTCCTGGCGTTGCTGTGTCCGGGGAGACGTAGTTAACCGACGTAAGTCAGCGATGTAATCAGTTGGATCATCGGATTACCCCGCGGGCCCGGGCCCGAGTGACCAGGCGGTTGCCGTGTCATAGAGTAAAATTACTTGTAGCGAATTCAGTAAAAATTAGGGTCGAAGAGGCCGCCATCTTTTACTCAAAGTTAAGTTAAAAATCAGTACGGTACGAGGACAGCAAGCGACCATGCCGCTACATCAACTCATAGTGTATACAGTATACCTCTGCTCCAGCTCAACTTGCCTTTGAGCCCGAGTAGTTTCACCTTGCGCCCCGGGACTGATATGACGATTAATAACCATGACGTTCGATGCTGTCACACCCCGAAGCTTTAGGGGTTTCAGACATCTACAGCGAATGCTCGGCAAGGCACCTTCGCTGGATCACATCATCAAGGTGTAGGGTAGAAGAAGCAGACCCTTCTAGCTTTGAAGGCTGATCCTTATATAGGCTAAAAGAAGCAAAACGGGTTAAGCCTCCATCGAAAGGAAGCATTGCTCTCTGCTTGACAAGATTCACACGTCCTCTTCAGCTTGTAAGCCACCACACGGGTACGCTCTTCCTGCGACGACGACCTCGAGAGAGGTCCTTTTCAGCAGATTCACACTGGAGTAGCGTATCCTGGGCTATCCAGGAGAAGTCAGCTTCGAACGCGAGTACCAGGTAGAAAACAACTGACCTTTCGTTTCGGTAAACCTCTGTCTGACTCGGGCGCGGATCCTATGAGCTCTGACACAACGGCAGAGCAGGTTCCGAGCTGTCACTGATGGCTGGCGTCACATCAGTCCCGAGGCTCAAGGTGAGATGGGTGGGCAGCAAAGACCCCGGGCAAGCTGAGATGGAGACACAACATGGGTATGCAAGCATTGCATTCGTCCTCTTACTCACATCCCGACACACCCTCTCTACCTCGGAGGAGTCGCCCTCGGCCGCAGCTTGGAGGAAGGTGCGGCCCGGCTGCACTGTACATAAGCGAGCTTCTGGCACTGACAAGAAGCAGGGGCATAGCGGACGAGAGGACGAGAGGACGAGAGGACGAGAGGACGGGAGGACGGGAGGACGAGACGACCAGACGACGAGACGACCAGACGACCAGACGACGAGGATCACACGAGGCAAGCGCAGCCGTTGGCATGCCAAAGGACAGGAGGCGCTCTCTGCGGGGCTAAGGGATGGGCTCAATGCCGTCCACCAACCATGGCGGAAGGGAGCAATTCGGAGAGGTTCATGGGGGACAGGGTGTAAGGGGCAAGGAGGGGTGGAATAGAGGTGATGAAACGGGGTGGGGGTATACCGCTATCTCCAATCACGACAGCAGCCGCAACTGGCAACCGACACTGATATCAAGTACTCTCAGCAGGGTGCGGAGGGGGGTGGGGGAGGGTGGGGAGTTGTCAAGTTTACTGGCACATATGCAAGGCTAGAGATAGAGTAGGAGGGAGGCAGTGGTGGTATATCTGCAGTAGCAGGGGAGAGAGCGACAAGGTCGCTTGCAGCAAATCAAACACTCTTGCTGAAAAGAACTTGTGGCGATCTGCTCTCTCTGTTTTTACCTTGCTTGCCTTTTTGTTGCTGGGGGGGGGGGGGGGATAACCGCCTGAGTTCGAGCCCGGCGGACCCTGCCCGGCCCTGGTGGTGACCGTGCCACGACGGTGACACCACCCGGTGACCGGACCAGTCACGGCGCCCGCCGCGCCGCCACGCCTGACTCAGTGAGTCTGCGGCTCGAGTCGGCCCGGCCCGGGTGACGGACAGGGCCGGGCGGCCGCGCCCGGGGCACGCCCCACCCGGCCCAGTCCATCGGCCCAACATACTGGCCTGCGACTGCCCCGACTCTCCTGATTGGGCCTCGTACTGATCTTTAACTCAACTTTGAGTAAAGACTCTCACGGGCCCCACCAAGGCAGGTCACTGTGACATGATCATCGCCGTCGGACATGCGATGGATCACAACGGGCCCCCATCACACCCCGAGGCCGCAGTTTGCACGACGCCGCCGAACCTTCAGCGTAGCTCACCGCCGGGCCGTCAATGCGGCGGCAACAAGAACTTCGAAACTTGCCCTGGACTGTCTCTACTAAGAGGAAAGCAGTGTGACAGGAGGACATCTATCTCTCTTTATTCTTACACCGTCACAACAAACAAGACAAGCCGACACACACTGGTGTGGCACTGGGGCAGCAAACAGACGTGGCTCACACACACGAGAGGGGAAGATGACCGCCTGGCCTTGACGACGATGGTTTCATAGCTTGGAAGAACGAGGTAGGAGTACCGTCTCTGGGCTGAAAGAAGTAGGGGTGTTGTCTCCTTGGAAGCTGACAAGTGGTCTCTCTCTCTCAGGCAAGAAGAGCCCCGTCCTCGCACGCAAGCAGGCAGCTTCCAACGGGTTGCACTTGACAAGATTCACACGTCCTCTTCAGCTTGTAAGCCACCACACGGGTACGCTCTTCCTGCGACGACGACCTCGAGAGAGGTCCTTTTCAGCAGATTCACACTGGAGTAGCGTATCCTGGGCTATCCAGGAGAAGTCAGCTTCGAACGCGAGTACCAGGTAGACAACTGTCCTTTCGTTTCGGTAAACCTCTGTCTGACTCGGGCGCGGATCCTATGAGCTCTGACACAACGGCAGAGCAGGTTCCGAGCTGTCACTGATGGCTGGCGTCACATCAGTCCCGAGGCTCAAGGTGAGATGGGTGGGCAGCAAAGACCCCGGGCAAGCTGAGATGGAGACACAACATGGGTATGCAAGCATTGCATTCGTCCTCTTACTCACATCCCGACACACCCTCTCTACCTCGGAGGAGTCGCCCTCGGCCGCAGCTTGGAGGAAGGTGCGGCCCGGCTGCACTGTACATAAGCGAGCTTCTGGCACTGACAAGAAGCAGGGGCATAGCGGACGAGAGGACGAGAGGACGAGAGGACGGGAGGACCAGACGACCAGACGACGAGACGACCAGACGACCAGACGACGAGGATCACACGAGGCAAGCGCAGCCGTTGGCATGCCAAAGGACAGGAGGCGCTCTTTGCGGTCAGACGCTAAGGGATGGGCTCAACGCCGTCCACCAACCATGGCGGAAGGGAGAAATTCGGAGAGGTTCATGGGGGACAGGGTGTAAGGGGCAAGGAGGGGTGGAATAGAGGTGATGAAACGGGGTGGGGGTATACCGCTATCTCCAATCACGACAGCAGCCGCAACTGGCAACCGACACTGATATCAAGTACTCTCAGCAGGGTGCGGAGGGGGGTGGGGGAGGGTGGGGAGTTGTCAAGTTTACTGGCACATATGCAAGGCTAGAGATAGAGTAGGAGGGAGGCAGTGGTGGTATATGTGCAGTAGCAGGGGAGAGAGCGACAAGGTCGCTTGCAGCAAATCAAACACTCTTGCTGAAAAGAACTTGTGGCGATCTGCTCTCTCTGTTTTTACCTTGCTTGCCTTTTTGTTGCTGGGGGGGGGGGGGGGATAACCGCCTGAGTTCGAGCCCGGCGGACCCTGCCCGGCCCTGGTGGTGCCACCGTGCCACGACGGTGACACCACCCGGTGACCGGACCAGTCACGGCGCCCGCCGCGCCGCCACGCCTGACTCAGTGAGTCTGCGGCTCGAGTCGGCCCGGCCCGGGTGACGGACAGGGCCGGGCGGCCGCGCCCGGGGCACGCCCCACCCGGCCCGGCCCAGTCCATCGGCCCAACATACTGGCCTGCGACTGCCCCGACTCTCCTGATTGGGCCTCGTACTGATCTTTAACTCAACTTTGAGTAAAGACTCTCACGGGCCCCACCAAGGCAGGTCACATGATCATCGCCGTCGGACATGCGATGGATCACAACGCCGTGACGGGCCCCCATCACACCCCGAGGCCGCAGTTTGCACGACGCCGCCGAACCTTCAGCGTAGCTCACCGCCGGGCCGTCAATGCGGCGGCAACAAGAACTTCGAAACTTGCCCTGGACTGTCTCTACTAAGAGGAAAGCAGTGTGACAGGAGGACATCTATCTCTCTTTATTCTTACACCGTCACAACAAACAAGACAAGCCGACACACACTGGTGTGGCACTGGGGCAGCAAACAGACGTGGCTCACACACACGAGAGGGGAAGATGACCGCCTGGCCTTGACGACGATGGTTTCATAGCTTGGAAGAAGGAGGTAGGAGTACCGTCTCTGGGCTGAAAGAAGTAGGGGTGTTGTCTCCTTGGAAGCTGACAAGCTTCCCTCTTACTTAGAAGTTGAACACCCGATGAGAGCTTGGAGAGGAAGCCTTGCTCTCTCTCAGGCAAGAAGAGCCCCGTCCTCGCACGCAAGCAGGCAGCTTCCAACGGGTTGTGCTTGACAAGATTCACACGTCCTCTTCAGCTTGTAAGCCACCACAGGAGTAGCGTATCCTGGGCTATCCAGGAGAAGTCAGCTTCGAACGCGAGTACCAGGTAGACAACTGTCCTTTCGTTTCGGTAAACCTCTGTCTGACTCGGGCTCGGATCCTATGAGCTCTGACACAACGGCAGAGCAGGTTCCGAGCTGTCACTGATGGCTGGCGTCACATCAGTCCCGAGGCTCAAGGTGAGATGGGTGGGCAGCAAAGACCCCGGGCAAGCTGAGATGGAGACACAACATGGGTATGCGAGCATTTCATACCCATGTTGTGGAGGAGTCGCCCTCGGCCGCAGCTTGGAAGAAGGTGCGGCCCGGCTGCACTGTACAGAAGCGAGCTGCTGGTACTGACAAGAAGCAGGGGCATAGCGGACGAGACGACCAGACGACCAGACGACGAGGACTACACGAGGCAAGCGCAGCCGTTGGCATGCCAAAGGACAGGAGGCGCTCTCTGCGGGGCTAAGGGATGGGCTCAATGCCGTCCACCAACCATGGCGGAAGGGAGCAATTCGGAGAGGTTCATGAGGGACAGGGTGTAAGGGGCAAGGAGGGGTGGAATAGAGGTGATGAAAGGGGGTGGGGGTATACCGCAATCTCCGATCACACTACTACTGACTACTGACAGCAGGGTGGGGGGCAGGGGGGGAACTCCGGAGAAGGGTGGCAGGGGTGGCAGTGGTGGTATATATACAGTAGCAGGGGGTAGGTTGACAAGGTCGCTTGCAGCAAACCCAACCTTCTGAGAAGAAACCTTGGCGATCTGCTCTCTCTGTTTTTACCTTGCTTGCCTTTTTGTTGCTGGGGGGGATAACCGCCTGAGTTCGAGCCGCACATAAAAATTTTGTTGACCGGGAAATTGATGATTGCCCGGAAATTGATGATTGCCCATTTCCAGGCTTCAGTCACTGAGCCTGTCGCGGCCCGGGACAGTGACAGTGTCGGAAGGGCCCCGAACTTGAAGCTATCGAAAAGGCAGAACTCTACGATCTACTCAGGGATTAGTAGATAGAGGAATAAGAGATAAGGGCAGAAATAAGAAAAGATCCGGCTCATGGCGGGGGGGGGGGGAGGCCAGAAGCCAGTAAGGCGAAGGAGAATGGGGAGACGAGGCGGGATGATGATGATGATGATGATGATGACAATAGAGATGGAGGAGGAGTTGGTGGTGATGATTGAGATGATGATTGAGATGATGATGATGATTCAGATTATCATGATGATGCAAATGATGGAGACGATGATGAGACGGAGACGGAGAGGCTTGACAGCAACTTGTGATGTACTTGAAGGCATGATTGCGATTCTCTTTGCCCTTTCCAATGATGTCCGGGTCTTTTGAGACCGATGATCTTGTTCTTGTCTTCATGATGGATCGTGGTTTCGATTACAAACATCAACTGATAGTGCCCAGGCCCGTTTATCTCTGCCGTCAGCTCTAGGTGCGATACTCTGAGATTGTTCCAGCCTCAAAAGGTGCGTGAATGGAGGAGGAGGTGGTGGTGGTGGAGTGGCGATGTAGATGATTAAGATAATGATGTTCGAGCTAATAATGACGACGATGAAGGTAAGGATGAAGGTATGATGGGGATGGGATGGAGATGGAGATGAAAATGTGGAGATTACAAAGGAGATGACGATTCTCCGCAGTTTTAACCATGGCAAAACAGATCCGATGAAAACAGTTTCTTGACAGCATGGCGATGGGTGTCAAGATATGGATCTGGTGTTTAAAAGCGATGATTGCTTTAGCTCTCTTTCCCTCGCATGACAACTCAAGAAGTTGCAACGTAGCGGGGAATTCAGAGGCGCCGCAAAGGTCGATTGAGCTAGCTCTTCATGGAGGGACGCGCCTATGGCTACGAGGCGGAAGACCAAGTCACGATGAGAGTGGCAATTCGGACACAGGGAGGAGATTGAAGAAGACAAGGACGAAGTCGAAGGGAAAGTCTGTGAAGACCTTGACGAGAGTGAAACACAGTGCCGCTCCGAGCTCCAACACAGAAGAGACTTCCATCTCAAAAACTCAAGAGATGCGCCTGCAGCGATTGCAGAAGGTTTCGGATCAGGCCGTTCCAAGTAGTATGAGCCCTCTGACTTCAGAGATGCACAGCAAGATCGATGTTCTCCGGTCAGCCATGCTCGCCAAGGACAAGAAGATTGTATCCAAAATCATGTCAGAGATCGGAGAATTAGCTCGCAAGCACTATGCAAAGAAGATATGGGACGTAAAACAGCTTACGACTGATGGGTTTGCGATAGGGGACAGCAGGAAGTTGAGGAAACTGCAGCATTCACTGACGGCTGTGAGCAAGAACACGATTCATTACAATGGGACGGGGTCAGTCATCAGGCAGATACGAGAGCAGGCGGAGGTAACAAGCGCCACTCCTCGATTCTCATGTGCTTGCATGGTATCAATGCGTTTCATGCTTGCAGGCTCTTTGCCTCCCGAATCCTACTGACCAAGTCTTGGGGATTGATGAGGTCGAGCAAGAAAGTGGAACTCTCTGCAAGATGTAAACTTTTCATGCAGTTTACTGAGATCCGATACGCGCTGGAGCAAGCCAACGAGACAAGGTGCTGCCTCCCATACCCTTACTCCCTCCTCCAATCGTGAAAAATCAACAGAGAAGCTCCGCTCCATGTGAAGACGAACAGAGAACTTGCCAAGTACTGCAAGGCAAGCTGCACACTGCCAACGACGTTCCCCCAGTGACCTCGACTGCAGACGAACATTGGAGATATGTTGGTCAGCGAAGACGTGGCCGTGAAGTGGTGGCTGGAGAAGAAGAGAGAGAAGAAGATGCAAGAGAAGGCAAAACAGGTCCTGTCACTCGTTCTCTTGTTGAGATGTCTCATGGATACCATGGACCTCCAGGCTGCGATCAGGGAAGAGCTCATGACTGAGTATGCTACCGCGTACTACGTCATGTGCAAGCAGCTGGCAGATGCCAAGGGAAAGCCATTCGACCCGATCAAAGTCAGTCAAAGACTCCCCGACGCTCTGACGAGTTTCTTGACGTGACAGCCGTTGACAGGCTGAGGAGATGGCGATCACTCATGCCCGGCAAAAGTACGAGATCCAGGTAAAAAGGAGGAAGCTTCGGTTGGGATCTTTTCATCCTGACACTTGAGTTCCAGCCCTTGAAGCAGAGGAAGAGGGAAATCCACGAGGCAGCAACATCAGTGAGCTGCTTATGAAACTCCTCCCTCTCCCTCTCCCTCTCCCTCTCCCTCTCCCTCTCCCTCTCCCTCTCCCCTCTCTCCCTCCCTCCCTCCCTCCCTCCTTCATAACTGCTTCTTACCCTCTGCTGCAGAAAATCTGCACTCCCATGCTGGTGAAGCCCAAGGGCAGGAAGAGAGTGCGATACGCAAAGCGCAGAGGTAGGGAGATAGCGAGAAGGAGGCTGAGGGATGACAATGCGTGTGAAGGGCCAAGGAGAAAGCTGTACAAGAAGCCCAAGAAGCGGGTGGTGGGTTGACTGCTGCTGTGGTCACTTGCGCTGACTTCTTATGACAGTTGTCACGGCACAAGAAGAAGATCAAGGTTGCACGTATGTTGATGGAAGAGGAAAGACTGACAGCCCCACTCATAGAAACGGTGAAGATCGAGTCAAAATTAACTTTAATCATGCTTCACTTCCATTCTGGTTGAACCCCGGAATTCGAGCGGGAGGAGAGGGCTTTCTATCGTGCATCCTCGTCAACGTGTCGCAGCGCCGGATGTTCTCAGCAAACATGATGTCTTCAGTCGTGTTATGATTGACAGAGTCTGTCTCCAGTCGTAGATGCTTTTCCCTCCTGTCTGTCAGCTGATTCGTTTGCGGTGGGCGGTTGTGCTTGCTGATCTCTAAGAAAGCGTCGAAAACAAATGCCTCGTCCTCCTTCTCACATCTCTGTATAGCATCCTCCAAGTACTTCTCAAGGCCAGCCTTCCTCTCATCTACCGTCGCTTCTGACATGCCTGAGAACCATCGTTTCGGAGGGAACTGCAAGTCGGCAAACGACTTCGGATTGATCTGGACGAGGCGGTCCCTGAACTCCCTGAACTCGTTGTAGCGATGCCAGACCTGCCACTTGAGACTCGGGTGCGACCCGTGGGCGGACAGCGAGCAGATCACCTCGTAGGCTACGAAGTGCTGCATCGCCTTTGTCCTCATGCAATGTGTCGATCGAGCTTCTGACTTGATGATGGCCACTTGCAGGCGATGGATGGTGTGTGGGTGACAGGTTTCTGTCGAAGAACGACTTGGAACAGCAGAACCTCCTTCTCTGTTCGGCATCCTCTACCGGATGTATCAGCAAAGAAAACTGCAAACACACAATGTCAACAAGTTACACCTTCATGACCATTCACTGTGTCATCACTTGTCGCATAGAACTCATCGAAACCCACTGGGCAAACTTGAAAGAAGCTTACATGTATCATTCTCATGTCTTCCCTTGCAAGCTCTGTCGTGCGCTCCATGCCCCTCTCTCCCGCTAGCAAATCGTTTTCTGAGATGCTCCTCCTCCTTCAACCATCTTCAACTGATTACAGCATCGAGCTCCTCCTGGTACTCGAGATCTTCCTCCTACTTGTCCCTTCCCAAAAACTTCTATCCCTGACGCTAACCGCCTATTTCTTCATTGTCTTCCCCACGTGGTGCTATCCTTCCTGTCGCAACCCTCTGCATAGTTGTCCCTTCCCCATCCACTTGAACTTGATCTGCCTCTCCCTCCCTCCCTCCCTCCCTCACCCCTTCGGCCTCTGGTTCCCTGCGACATTCGCTTCCCTCCCTCTCTCCCTGCCCTCCTGCCCCGCTTCCGATCCCGCTCCTCCTTGTCCCCACTCAATCTCTGCTCCCTCCCTCCCCCGCAACCGTCAACTCCCCCCCCATTCTATCTCTCTTTCGTCCCCTCTTCCCTTATGCTTCGAGTTCAGCTCCTTCTGAAAACATTCCAAAGGCATCAGGGCGATGGAGGTTCTGTAGCTCGTTCGATGCCGCAGCTCGACTCTTGAGAGCAGCATACCTGAACCCTGATACCTTTGCACACGAGTACCTGATACCTGGTATCATCAACCCTAAGGCTTTGAGCTCCACCTCACCATCATCCCGATGGCTTTCCGGGGAGGATGTATCATCCGCTCTACTCTGCCAACCCCGATAGATCCCCCGAGCTTCGTGAGGCAGGAGGGCAGTGACGCGTCCTCGAGGATGAGAGTACACGTTGTCGCTGCTCCTCATGTCGAGGACTCTGCAGAGCAGACACAGGAGGTCATCAAGGGAACTTTCAGTGGCACCATGAAGAAACCCGCGATCCAAAGGGTCTGGCGGCGAAGACAGGAGGCAGTACATGCTAGTCAGGTTGACAAAGTAGACATCGAGGTTGAGAGCGAAAGCTCCCATGGTGCGAGCTCAACGTCAGCTGCAAAGGGCTATGCCGAGAGAAACAGGAACGTCACCTTGTGCTTCGAGGGCGGTTCTGACGGCTGCCAGTGTAGATGGGGGAAAGTCGGCGATGCGATCCGGCGAGCAAGAATCAGCGCAAGTACTTGAGGCCCGAGTCTACTCCTCCTGCGCTGCCTTCTTCCATCTCCAAGGAGCTCGAAGTCAGTGGACCATCCATCACCTTCCTCCCTTCTCTTCTCTGAATGCTCCCCTAGCTTCTTCCTCCTCGTTTTGCTCCTCTCCTTTCCTTGGTCCTCCTCCCGTTCTCTGAATGCTAGGAGAGTGACCGTCGCAACAACAGATGCATCATGACGAGCAAGATGAACTTGCTCATGCGCGGACCACACAGACAGAAGTTTCAACGGTTTGCTTGGAAGATTTTGACTTTGCTACTTGGAGACATAGCCACAAGTCAGACGACAGCACCTTGTCGGTTGAAAATCACCCAAGAAGCATGTCAGCCACCTTGAGTTTGGGGTATTGGTCGAAGAAGAAGAAGTCTTTCTACTTTCAACAGCCTAGATCAAGATCTGCAAACATCGAGAAGCAAACAAGGCAGAGCCTGCCGACAAGAAGAGCATCCATGGATGTAAAACTTGTCTTACAACTTTTAAGAAGCTGATCCTTGATCTCCAGAAATCGTCGAGCAAAATCTTCGAGGGTGAGCAAGCAAACTGTCATGAAACGATCGTCTCTAAAACTTTTCAGTGTCGGGGACGGAGTTGCGGATGAGGAACAAGCTCAAACTGGCCTCACGCGGTACTGAAACATCCTCTCTCGTGATTGAGAGAGTGACATGAAAGATTTCACAGTCGAGACCGGAGCTGGGGCTGTGCACGAGCAAAAGGATATAAGTGTGAATGTAGAAAACTCAAGCAAGAGCAGGAAACACAGCATCACTTTGGACCTGACGAACAACGAGGCGTTTGCATCAACTTCAGAGTTCTTCTTCGACGACGAGGTTCTTGATCTGTTGGGAGGGAATCAGTGGCCTTGTATTCACCCTTGACTTTAGGATGATTACATCATCTTGCAACTCGAAGATGAGGTTTCAAGGTGAATCACTTGCCCTGTGCCAGTGAGTCAGAGACTCTGCTCAGGTACGACATGGAATCAGAGGCGAGGCATGAGGTCGAATCAGTGGACGACTCGGTCATCATGGTTGAAGAGCCGACGGAAGGCTCAAGTGCTCGAGGGTCGACCCTGACAGAAGATGACAAAGCTGATTGGGCATCGCTGCGCTCGCGAGTGTGTCAGATCGTCGTAGAGACTCTACGGCACCTGAGGAGCAGAAGGGACATGGCGGAATGTGGAGCAGAGGAGATGTAAGTAACGACAGCTACTTGATCCTTTCAGCCAGTTGAAGCGTGTGTTTGACAGAGACGAGGTAGCATCGAAGAAACAGCAGGAGGGGTGGAAGGTGATCTGTTTTCTGAATTGGCATGGACACTTGGAGGGAAGGTGAGGGAGCTCTGTGGATAGATTCGTCCTGGAAAGACTGACATGTCTTTCTTTCCGCTCGGATAGTCGGAGACAAAGAGGCTTGACTTCAAGACTTATACTGAACCGATACACACAATCTCAAATGGATCAAAGAAAGACAATTGCTTTGAGAATAGCATCTCCTACTGTACACAAGTGATATAATACAATAAGGTCAAACTGACAGAGTTTCTCATCCCCAGATCTACACGTTGATCAAGTACCCTGAGAGTGCCTCTTTCAGTTGTTCGTTGATTTTCTTCTGTTCGTCCAGTTCACTTTTCAACCTTTCCACCTCTTCATCCCTTGACTGCAGCTCAGCCTTACAGGACTCCAGCTGCTTGAAATATGACAACGTAAGCACCTTCTTGAGAACTGTAGCAGCTTCGGATATCCTGAATCTCAAATCATGCACTTCGGCCTTGAGGTTTGTGTTTTCCGTTTCCAACTTGGTCCTTTCCTTCTTCTCTACAATCAGCGATTTCTCCATGAGCCAGCGTTCCATCTCGAATTGTTTGCATTTCTGTCTCATGGCTTCTTGAACGTCATCGCACAGCTCATCGCATTTCGTGACGTCGTTCCATGCATGCCGTGGTGCAGGGCCGACTCAGTCGGAGTTGCGAGGAGCTGTAACGCGTCATCCCCGAAGAAGAAGACAGGTTGACGTTGGGTTGCATCAGCATCCCCATACCTCCTCGCTCCTTTCGTGTCCCTCACCTCGCTTTTGTCATCAGGTGAACATGCTGGGCGGACGACTTCCTGTGCTGAGTTGGTCGACCCCTCCTCGGCCTGCCGGCACGTTTCGTTCGGATGTGCGCTGTCGGGCCGATCGCTAACCATCATCTCAGATGTTGTCGCGTCACTGAGATACTCGCTGTCATTGCACAGGGTCTCATCGGATGAGACACTCTTCATCGTTCCCTCTGTTGACCCAGACGAATAGAGCATGTGAACGGCTCTACCTGAGAACAGAACGTTGGGTGCACAAGAAAGAGAGACAGGAGTGCTGAATTTCCTATGGACACGAAGACCATGGTGTATCATAAGATGAGGAGGAAGTTTGTCGAGGCCGAACGGAGACTGCAGTGAACACGTGAGCTCGGTGAGTGGTTTCATGGAAGAGGATGGGTCCCCAAGAGGCGGCGGAAGCGGAGTCATGGACGTAGACGTAGAGAGGCTGTGAGGAAGGGGAGAAGAGAAGGTAAATGCTCGAGATGCATCAGCAAGATGAGGACTCGTCTCCTCCTCGCTCGCTCGCCATGCGCTCGTTCCTATCGAAGGAGGCGGCATGGCGACGGGGGAATGTAACACACATCAACTTGAACCTGGAATGGGGGTAGTTGACAGCCCAAATGGGGGGTAGTACGATAAATAGAGGAAAGAGGGGTAGGTGCCCCAGAACAAACAGCTGCGTGGGGTAGGGTACAGGAGGCGTCGTTGAGAAATGAGGTTCAAAATGGGGGGTAGGGTACCCGCAAAACCTGTGTGGGGTCACTGAACTCAGTACATATTTGGTGGAGCCTGGAGGGGGTGGGGGTACAAAGGGGAGGTTGACTTTTGTAGCCGGGTGGGGGGTGGGGTCACACTGGGCCCGTACAACAGAGGCAGATAATGGGCGCTTGCTGGGAGGGTCCCCTTGCTTTCCCTGATCCTCAAGGACCCTCCCAGAGTGCTGACCTTGGTGGTGGTTGAGCGGGGTACTCGAAGTAACCTTCAGTTTGTTCCGACTCGAAGGATTGTCAGGGGTGGGTGGGTACCCGTACCCAGTGTGTCGGAGCAACGGTTGCCCGGGGGTACGGACAAAAAAAAGCCTGAGTGAACCACGGAGGCTGTACCGGGGACTTGAAAAAATTCGGGCCGCCGGTGGAGACTCCGAACGCCGCCGCACTATTTTTAACTTAACTTTGAGTAACGAAGACTGCCAGAAACGTGAACTCAGTGCCGACTGCCCGGCAGTCAGCGGCGACTCGGGCCCGACTGAGGCTCAGGCCGGTGACGCGGCCGGGCCGGAGGTTCCAGGCTAGCTCACCGAGGCTGAGTCAAGAGGACGTATAAAGTAGTGCTTTACAGTGAATCCGATATCTTCAACGTGCCGTTCCGAAAGTAACGTGACTATATCATTTATACCCAACATTAAGTTAAACTCATACGAGGACTAGGCTTTTTTTCGTGCAAATGTCAAAGCGAGTGATTTGGCGTCGGCCGATGTCCGGTTGGACCAAAGAGCGGGAGAGGAAGAGACGAGCACGAGGCCGAGGAGCTGGAGAGGGAGGAGGATGAAGATAGATGAGGTCGATGAGAGCGCAAGTGAGATGTGGTAGCTCAAGTTTCGGGTAAGCGAGAGGAAGGGGGAGGAGGAGAAAGAGGGGAGGAGGGGGGGGGGGGGGGGTTTTAAAAGGGTTCAAGAGGGATCGTAGGATAAAACTGAAGGATTGGAGATGGAGGCCTGAGGTGAAGGTGAAGGGAAAGCGGGGAAAGGAGGGAAAGGTGATTGAAGAAACAGCAAGAAGAGATAAGGTTCATTGGTTTGGGGTTGATGGATACATACTCGAGGAGTAAGAGGATAAGAGGAGAACAGAGCGAAAAGTTTGTGACATAGTATGGTTGAGAAAAAGGGTGTTGGGAGGTGTTGGTGGCAGGGACAAACCCCAAAGCTCTGTTCGGTTTAGAAAGGAGGGATAGAAGTTCTCCTCGATGGTTTCAGGCAAGAGTTATCGGCGATGTAAACCAGAGCAGAGGAGGAGAATTCGCAAGACGCCCTTGATTAAGACATGGCTCGTCATGCCTTCCTCGTTCCCTTTGTAATTTCTGATTGCACTTGACACACGATTGGCACTTGAATTTGCAGATCTTTGATTTGACCCTTCCTCCCTTTCTATGTGTGGTGTTCGATCTTCTTCTTGCGAGGATTTGCGCTCATGTCTCTTGTCCTTTTACTCTTCTAGCCTTGTTGCCCCGATTTCTCATCCGTTTCATTCCCTTGAAATCCTTCACGACCTCCCCTACCCCGCCCAATCCTCCTCCTTCACAACACTGTGAACACACCTTTCAGGCTGCCCTGCACGCATTTTTGCCAACACTCTCACTATCACCAGTTGCTCTCAATCATACCTCAATCAATCACTCTATCTCTCATCGCCTTATTGCCTGGCTGGTCTGTCCTATCTCTTCTCTCTTGTTCTCCTCATCTCTCCCGGATCCGCTCGTTCCCCATTCTTCGATCTCTCCCTTCCTTCCACCCCAATATCCCCTGCTATTCTCACATCTCTCCTCCTCTCATCCTGCCTCTCCGTCCTGCCTCTTCACTCTCCTCTGCTCCCTTTCCTCTCCCCCTCCTCTCCTCTCAGGGCCTCTCCTCCCGCTCCCTCCAAAGTTGATCAGTACACCGTGGTCACTCGTGTTCTACACTTTGTCTCCGATACCTACCCCTCCCCTCCCTTTC
This sequence comes from Guillardia theta CCMP2712, assembly GCF_000315625.1. NCBI lineage: Eukaryota > Cryptophyceae > Pyrenomonadales > Geminigeraceae > Guillardia > Guillardia theta. Next base: position 31,401 of record NW_005434461.1, read on the forward strand.
CCTATTTAGGACCCCACCCTTCGGGGTTTTTTGCTCTTGTTTCTTGCAAGATTTGGTTCTCGCCCTTCCCTGGACCTGCTCGTGGAGCTCAGCATGCCGCCGCCGCCGCCCTGTGCGTCTCTTGACCTGTCGATCTGATTGAGTTTCTCAGAGGCTCCTTGGCGATGAGGGAGGTGGATCTCTCCGCTCTAGCCCTGCGCCTCCGTGCTCGCCATGCCCTCCTCGTCGCAGCCGGGACCTTTCTTGGCGTGAAGCTGCTGCGTATCGGGAGGTGGTTGGTGTACGGAAGTGGCCGGTGGCTCTGGTGGACTCCGAAGGGCATCACGCTGCCTCCCATCGTTCCCGTCTCAAGGTTCCATTCCTTTCGCCACATCAGCGTGCAGCGGCAGTTCCCTCTCTACGTAAGTGGTACGCTTCTCGTTGCGCAACTAACCATGGTCCTATGCCTCGCAGCAATACCAGTACTTCAAACAGTATGGCCCTGTCATCAGGATCCCCCTTTTCCAACTCGCGCCGTGGGTGTTCGTCTGCGACCCGTCGGTTGCCAAGTTGGTCACCGAGGGCGACCGGTCGCTGGTCCTGGAGGAGTCGCCGAAAGCGCCGTGGCTGTATTCGCTCTTCTCGAGCTTCACTGGAGGGCCCAACATGTTCTCGAGGCCGCTCACAACTCAAGGATCCATCCCTGGCTGTCTTGCGAGCCGCAAGGCAGTTGCTAGCGCCTTCTCCATGGCGCAGATGGATGGGATAATTCCGCACCTGAACAAGTACATGGAGAGTCTGGGGGAGGTCTTGGACAGGATGGCGTCGTCGGAGCGAGACCTCGACGCCTGCGAGCTCTTTGTGAGTGCTTGCAGCTCAGGAGGGAGGAGGGAGGAGAGGGAGCGGAGGGAGGAGAGCTATGCTGATGCTATCCTTAGCTGCGGCTGAGTTTGGACTTCACCTGCGGGTCGTTGTTCGACTTCAAGTCAGACAGCATGAGGGATCTGACAAGGGCAAGTGACCGCGTACTGGAACGAGGGCTCGCTGACCTTGCTTCCTCCAGGAGGGAGGGGCAGAGAGGGAGAGTATGGGGAAGTCATTCTTGGAAAGCGTCAACACGATTGTGAACGAGATATCAGTGATGAGAGTACGTTGCTACAGCCTCTGACTGCGCCTCCTGACTTCCGTCCGAAGGTCACAAACCCGCTGCGCAAGTACATGTGGTGGGCTGAACACCAGAAGAAGTTCGACCGTTCAGGGCTGTTCCTTCGTGAGCTCGGGAGGGTGAGGAGGAGTTGAGGACCAGGAAAGCAGCAGGTTGAAACAGTCCTGCAGGACATTGTCAACAAATACAGGGCGTCTCACACAGATGAAGAGCTTGCTCGGGACTGCTCCGTGCTAGGTGAGCCTGAAACCTTGTCTGATTAGCCTCCTCATTATGTTCAAACCCTCAGGGCACCTGATGCGATCTCCGTACCCTTCGGACAAGTAGGAGACTTCACTGAGTCTGACGAGTCACAAAACTCAGCGTGTTGACTGTTGGTTTGCAGGGAGAGGATAGCAGATATTATTATCTTCCTGATAGCTGGACATGATACAACTGGATACACAGTGATCTCTGACAGAATCCCCTCCTCCTTCTCACATCCTTTGATCAGCTTGCCTGGATTGTGATTGAAGTTGCAAAGAAACCGGAGATTGCGAGGAAGATACGGGTAGAAAAGATGCAAATGATGATGATGATGATGATGATGATGATGATGATGATGATGATTGCAAACAGGAGGAATTGGACAAAGCAAACCCTGAAAGAAAACATTTCACAAGAGCACAACTGAGGTGCATCCCAGCCCCTCCTCCCTGCACCTTCTCCTTCCTCTCGTCCCCTCCTCACGTCCTCTTCCTCCCCTCTCATGTATGATGTTCTCCAGTTCTCTCGTTTACCTCAATTGGGTTATCAAGGAAGGATTGCGACTATGGCCGGTGAGGAGGAGGAGGAGGAGCAGGAGGAGGACGACGAGGAACCTTACTCTTGTTGCTTCTTTACCAAAGTTGCCGCCACCTCTGCTATCAGACTGGCACAAAAAGATATCCCGTGCCCAGGAGGACGTGAGTTTGAAGATAGTTGTGTTGGAGGAGACAAAAGGACGAGGGATGACAAGGAGGAAACGGGAAGGAGGAGGAGGCAGGGGAGGGTGGGGGGGGGGGGCTGGGCTGGGAAGGGGTTCTGATCTGCCCATCTGCAGTTACCATCCCTGCGGGTAGCACAGTGAGCGTATCTAACTTTGCGATGCATCGAAGCGGTGAGAGCAAGGATCAAAGAGAGAGAGAAGGACACTGCGTGAGAGGAGAGGAGAGGAGAGGAGAGGAGAGGAGAGGAGAGGAGGAGGGAGGAGTAGGAAGGAGGCATGGAAGTGGAGAGATTTCACACATGTGCGCTGCAGGCATTACTCGACCAGACGAGTTTGTTCCGGAGAGGTGAAAAAAGGAGGGGAGGATTGGAAGGCCCTGACGAGAGGAGCAGATGGGATGAGAAGAGCGAAGATCACGAGAGAGTAAGAGGAGGAGCTCGGAAACGATGGGTTGAAAATGAAGAGAGGGAGGAGTGGGTGGAGGAGGAGAAGATGAGGAAGAGAGGAGAGGACGGGGAGGAGGAGGAGCTGACCTGTTGGCAGCTAAAGACGATCTATCGTCCCTTCAGCACCGGGATGAGGAGATGCGTGGGAGAGAATTTGGCGATGGTGGAACTGCGGCTGGTATGGCAACTCCTCCTGATCCTCCTCCTCCTCCTCCTCCTCTTCCTCCTCCTCCTGATCTTCCTCCTCCTCCTCCTGATTCTCCTCCCAACCCCCCCGTCTCCTCCTCCTGATCCTCCTCTTCCTCTTCCTTACTCCTTCTCATGAACATAATCCTCCCTGTCCTCCCTTGTGACTGTGTGCAGATACTGGCGACCCTGTTGCAGAGATACGAGTGGGAGAACTTAATGGAACCTCGTCCGCAGTTCTACCTGACGACGAAGCCGGAAGGTGCTGTTGTTAGGATGAGGATGAGAGCGTGAAGGGGATGGCTGGAGGCGACCGGAACGTCCTGTGGTATTCTCGGCCCTGATAGTTGAGGAGATTCTTGTTTTGTTACACTTGCGATCAATCTAGTTACTGAGCAAAAGATCCCTGGAGTTGTCTTGTCCATCTTCATGTCCTCTCATTTGCCCGCTACCTCTACAACTTCTCTTCCGTGTTTTCTCTTCCATTGCTCTTCCTACAAATCGCTGCTTCACCGCTCTACCTCTCCCTCCTCTCCCTCCTCATCCTAATTTTCATGACATAAGATTGGCTCCTCCTCCTCGTCTCCTGCATCACAGACTTCACGAGCGCACTTGAAATCTCCCTGCCTTGGTCACGAATCTCACTCCCTTGTACGGCTTGTACCGCTCACCGCTGCCTCCCCGTCAGGCACAGCACAAGAGAGTCTCGGTTACCTCATCGTCAGTGCATCGATCTTGAGGCCAGAAGCGCTGAACATCACAATCTGCACTCCAAGTTAGGAGAGGGACGAGGGATGGCGAGGAAGGAGGGCGGGTGAAGCGGGTGAAGGGAACGCACGCGCAGTGACAGGAAGGAAGAGCGGGGAATGAAACTTGTGTGGCTGTGGTAGGAGGAAGACGAGGACAAGGAGGAGGTCGAGAGGGAGGAAAGTCGTGATGGTGGCAGGTAGAGGAGGACGAGGAGGACACGAGCAAGGAGGGTAGAGGAGAGTGGAGATGAACAACCTTGAAGTCAACGAGGATGGTTGGCCCGCTCTCTGGCGTCTCAGTCCCTGGCACCTGCTGGAGTCTCAGCATGCAAGAACGTCCGAGAGGCTGCGAGAGTGAAAAACAAGAGCCGGGAAGTTGTAAGAAGAAAGAGAGGATGAGGACGGCGATAGGACGATAGAGGAACTAAGACGGGAAGGAGAAGGGAGAGGAGGAGGGGAGAAGGAGGAGGAGATTACGATGATGATGAGGAAAAGGGGGGGGAGGAGGAGGATACCAGAGAAACGGAGCCGTTGAGACATGGACTTTTCTCCTTGGGGACCTGCAGAACGACATCAGTCCAGCAGACGAAGAGGAAGAGGAAGCAATCATGGTAGCGTTAGAGGGAAGAGGAAGAAAAGGCTTACCTTGCCAATTTCCCACCGTAGGACCTTGGAAGCATCATCGAAGTGAGCAGTACCGTGATTCACTGTATGCAAGTGTCATGCACTGAATGATGTCTCCCTCATCGCCTCAAAAGCATGATGATCTCCATCATCGTCATCATCATCATCGTCATGTCAATCGTCATCAGCATCATCACCATCGCTCAGCATAACACAGCGCCTCTGCTCCTGTACCAGAGAGGTTGTTGGTGGCGATGTTCTTGGTGAAGGGGATGGTGATCACAACGTCCTCGATTGTCCTCCCCGCGAGGTTCGACTTGGGTCCCACCATCACGTTGACGCGCCCCGACGTGCCGCTGAAGTGAATCTGCGGCTTCACGTAGAGAGGGAGGGTGACAGCCTGCCCAGTCGTGTTGACGCTGTAGGAGGCGAGCTTGAACTTGCCGTCGGGGGGGACGAACGACATGACCTGGTCCCTCTCGTACCTCGAGAGCCTCACACAGGGATGGAAGTTGACGTCGTCGATGATGCTCGGGTTGGTGAAGGACAGAGTCATGTCCGGCATCCCAGACAACTTGCAGTTCACCAGGACCTCCCCCGACACGTCGCAAGTCACCATGAGCCCGTTGGTGTCGATGCTGCAGTCGATCTCCTCGATGATGTCCAGGTAGATCTCGTTGTTCGTGTACTTGACTCCCTTCCTCCTCCACCAGATGCTGCTCAGCATGCCCTCGGGCAGGTCGCTGTTCAGGTTGCTCTTGTCGCTGACCCCCATGCTCGTCGCCACACGCCCGAGGATGGTGGGAGGGACGATCATCGTCTTGAGGACGTTGGGTTCGGTTGTCATCGGGATCCCGTTGTCCATCATCTCGTCCATGATCTGATACACAGTGATGAAGTTCTCCTTGATGCTCTCCTCGCTGACTTCGTTGAAGTAGTCCCTGAACACGTCCACCACCCGGTGAAGGAACTCAGTGACGAGCAGCGGGATGACATCTCTCTGTACGACGGCGATGAAGAACATCCCGTATCGCTGCACGTGGATCACGTAGTACTTGGGTGTAACCATCACCGGCTTCACCTCCGACGGGTTCGATGCCTGCTGTACCTCATTCCAGAACAACTCGCAGCAGGTCCTGCTGATGTATCCCCTGTAATGCTTCTCGATGATGACCTCTCCCGTAGGAGACATGACAAAGATCGAGTTGATCATGCTCGCTCCTTCTCACGCTTCTGCTGCCCGGCAGGCAGCTGCTCTCTCTCCACAAATCTTCTTCTGCAGACCAGACTGTTCGTGCACAAAACCCTGCGAGATCAAAAGTGTTCAGATGTTGCCATTGAGGAGGGGAAAATCGAATTTTTCAATATGCAGGAGAAAATTACTCCTACTCCTTCTGGTGACATTCCTCTACCTCCGCTGAACTGTGCGTCTGAATGCATATATTTTTCCTGTCATCATAAGGCATTCTCGAGCCAATCGACTTCTGACCTCTCCACTCGGAACTATGTCTCTTGACTTTGTTTGTATCTCTGCCTCTGTCTTCATCAGTGCCTGCCTGCCTGCCTGCCTCTCCGCCTCTTCTCTTTGCCAATTTAACTGCTTTTCCGTGAGGTCCCACCTGCTACTCTTCCTGCCTCCTCCTGCAACTTATCTCAGTTCCTGACTCCTCCTCCCCTCCTGATCCTCCTCGTCCTCGTCCTCGTCCTCCTCCTCCTCCTCCTCCTCCTCCTCCTCCTCCTCCTCCTCCGCTCCTCCGCATTATCGCCGCGTGTCTGCTGCGTCACTCAACCATAAAAAGGCAGAAAATTTCAATTGAAAAAATGCTTTCAGAAATTTTACTGTCCCAAAATCTTTTTTTTGAGTTTTTCTTTTTCTGGCTTTTACAAAATGTTTTTTAACAGTAGGCCCGCTCAGCTTGCTTGGGTTGATGAACCATGCTGGAACCATGAAGACGGGTGGGGCAGGGAGGAGGGGGAGAGGAGAGAGGAGAGAGGAGAGAGGAGAGAGGAGAGAGGAGAGAGGAGAGAGGAGAGAGGAGAGAGGAGAGAGGAGAGAGGAGAGGGGCCTGAAGGTCCTTCAGGGGATGATGCGATCGGACTCTCAATGGAGTGGGTTAAGAGGCGAAAGGATGATGATTACTCAGAGCAGAGAGGAGAGTGATGAGAGGGCTGGGAAACTCATGAGACAAGACGCGGCCGACCAGCCATCTGCAAACTTGCGCCGGAGAGGGTGACAGTCGATTGTGCTTTTCGGTTCAAGATGGATAAGTTACGGAACGCCATCGATGGCAAGCAGGGGCAAGGGAACAAAGTGACAACTAAGAGCGGACACATCTCAGACGTGAAGTTCGAGCCGAACCTTCCCCTGCTCGAAGATGACGACGTGCCTAGCGAGCAGTACGAGTTGGACAAACTCGATGAGGAGCTACAGAGGAGCAGGACGAAGAAGAGCCTGCTGGCAACACCGTCAGGGATGATGCGGGACAAGCTGGATTCGCTGCTGAACAAGAGGTTGGAGGAGAGGATCAACCAGCTGAGAATCTTTCGGACACAGATAGCAGAGATCCAACTGAAGAACAAGAGAGACCAGCTGGCGAAGTCGATCGAGATCAAAAAGGTCGTCGACAAACTCGCACGGACGAAACAGAGGCTGCAGGATGTGATGGAAGAGCTGAAGCAAGAGCGATCGGAGGAGCTGACCCAGCCAAGAGAGGTTTGCTTCCACCTCTACAACTCTTGTCCTCATGCCATGACAGGTCAGGCTGAGCGCTGCCAACGCGGTGCAGCATGTGAAGAGGACCTCTGTGCTACCAGCCAAGAGGCCCGACGCCTATCACTTTGTTGATGAGAGGAAGAGCGTCGTTGGGTCTCTGAGAAACGAAGGGGAGGGGAACCAGTGGGGGATCGGCATCACAGGAAACAATGACGCGTCGCAGATTCCTGTGCGGTCAGTGTTCAGACCAAGACGAGGAGCTAACATGAGGCTGGAGGCCAGAGACTGGAACGAGGAGTTTCAAACCAACATCAGGAGGATCAAGAGCAGATTCCTTGAGACAAAGTTCACAACCCTCGCCAAGATCGGGAACATGCAGGAGCATTTCGTTCAGAATGTGCTGTCCATCGGGAAGAGGATCGTGGAGGAGATAGCGTTGCCCTACGTGCAGAAGAGCATCAAACCAACAGCCATGCCTCTTGCTTTCAAAGTTCTCAGTGCGCTAGATCGCAATGACGTCCTCAAGGAGTTTGTGTACGATGCCGACGAGTGGCGCCCGATCTATTGCCACAGCAACATTGTGTTTCAAGTAGCGGCTGACGACTCTGATGTACATTGCTATCTGTTTGAATCGCTTGTTCTCACCCCTTGCTAGTTCTTCGGAGGTACTGAGGCAGCAAGCAAAGCCTTGTCAAACGAGTTCAGAGCCATCGAGTTCCTCTCGAAAGAATCGTACGAACACGATGTTTGCGTTCCCCTGTCAGCCTTGTTCTGCTACCTGGGACACAAGATTCTTGCCACTGCAGTGCTGCCTGGGATGGCTGACCCCAAGGACATGATGGATATATTTGCAAAAGAAGATGATCAAACAGAGACGGTTGCCACAGCTTGGGATAACGCAAAGGTAAAGCAAGTCGCCTTCCACAATATCACACGATGACGTTTGTATGGCAGGACTCTCTGCAAAGGAGCCTCCGCAAGCTGGGAATCTCTCTGAATCTCAAGCCGCATGTCATGATGGTGGATGGCGAGCAAGAGCATGTTCACCTCGTCGCTGACTTGCAGGCCTTCATCGGCAAAGACAAACGGAACTACCTCATGAGCTGCTCCCGAGTCCTCCCGCCAGAGCCCCCGACCTATCCGATCGATTCCGAGAGGTATCATCTGAGCAGGTTCATGCGGCCCGAGCTGCTTCAGCTGAGCTCCTCCCCCATCAATGCCGATTGCTTCTCGAGCTTCGTGGGCAAGGATGCGAGGAGAGACAACGCAAACTGCAGAGAGCTCTTCAACTTCATGCGGAGAAACATCTGCCCCTTCGTTGCCAGCTACCTCGACTCTCACGGGTATGACTTCCCGGACTTGATCAAGTCTCTTGCCTCCATCCTCCATCGCAACGGGATCAACGTTCGCTTCCTGGGGATCGTGGGTTCCTACTGCAAGAACGAGAGGACTGTCTGCATGGTGGCGTCGGAGATGGTAGCGCGACTTGTCAAGAGCAAACTGAGAAAGGATTGGCGCAGCATGGTGGACGAGGGTAAGAATCAGCCCCTGGACTCTCGCAGCTGCACTGCAGACGTTTACAGCTCCTTGTTCGAAGCGCAGGAGAAGGAGACTGAGTTCTGGTCCAACGTTGTTCAGAAGCGAATGAACGAAAAGTTCCCGGGGTCACTCGCGCTCGCTAGGAATCGACCATGGAGGACGCTTTGCGACATGAAGTTGGTCATCGACAGACTCTCCTCCATGACCGGCATCACCTTCCGTGAGGATCCCTGGGAAATCTTCGGGAAGCGCGGGAGAATTCTAGCTCATGACGTCATCAAGACCGAAGAGAGGATCCGAGTCGTCAACCTCGTGCCCATCGAGTGCCTGAGCGGCTTCGAGCTCCTTGCTGAGGCCCTGCGGATCTCTGACTTTGACAACAAGAAGAAGCTTGCCGCCGATGCTGTTCGCGTCTTCGAGCAGGTGAGGTACAACCCCTCGAGCGCTTTGATTGATAGCCTTGACAGGCCATCCAACACAACAACGCGATGAACCTGCAAGCAGTCACGTGCTGTGCCGACGCAAAGATGTTCCTCTCGCAGTTTCTCACCTTCTTCGACGCTCGTGCCTCGTTGGACGAGGCTGAAGAGCTCTACCGACGTTCCTTGTGCATCCGACCTCAGATCACCGAGACGCTTCTCAGACTTGGCGACCTGCATGTCCAGCAGGCAAAGCTCTCGCGCATCGAGGAGACGGCGGCACGTTTGCGGGCAAGAGCAGGAGCAAGGTATCTGCAGGGGATGCTCTACCAGTGGGAGAGAGACTACGCGACGGCAAACAAGGTTGTGCACAAGCTCGATCACTTGTTTCAGTTGTCTCGATCAGACTTCGCGGCCGTGAGCGTCGCGTCTAACAAGTTCTCGGACTTCAAGAACTTGAACTTCTCCTCCTCGCCGGACGTCGGGGCTAACGCGATCCGACGATCCATCGGGAAGGTCCCTGTGGTGGAGGACATGTGCATGGCAAACTGCCAATACTGCGACGACTCCGTCCTCTCGTACATCATCCCCAAGTCAAAGCGAACATTGACAGCCCTAGACGTGAGCGGTTGCCCCGTGACAAGCGAGTCGATCATTGTGCTGGCGCAGCTGAAGAACTTGCAGAAGCTGGTGGTGGACAACTGCTTGCTGATCGAAGACAAGGCATTGATGGAGGTGTTTCAGAAATGTACAAACTTGCGGCACATCTCTCTTCGCTCTGTTCCCAAGGTCTCTAATCAGAGCGCATTCTACATCCCCAAGTTCTGCCGGCAGCTCCAGTACTTTGACATGAGTCACAGCCCCCTCATCACCGGCGCCGCCCTCAATGAGATCGCGCAGGTGTGCAGTCAGATGGTGGAAGCCTTTGCCCAAGACTCCTACACCATGGACGACGTGCCCGTCATCAGCATCGGTAAGAACTGCCCTGCTGTCCGGACTCTCGACTTCCGCAACTGCGTCAAGTTGTCCAGCCTGTCAATCAAATCTTGGAAAGGACGGTTGAAGAAGCTAGAGACGCTGATACTGGAAGGATGCATCCGCCTTGATGACGCGGCCCTGCTGGCCCTTGCAGATCACGAGGCCTTTCCCAGCTTGACCCACCTGGACCTGACGTCGTGCGACTTGATTTCAACTCACGGCCTGCAGGAGATCGTCCGGCAGCTGGTGGACCTCGAGGTCCTGCGAGTGGGCAGGTGCACCCAGATCGAAGAGCATGCGGTCAAAGCGATCGCCAAGAACTGCCGGCAGCTGCGCGAGCTGAGCTTGGAGTCTTGTGTGGGAGTGACAGTGGGAGCAAGCGTGAAGATCGTCTCCTCCTGCACTTGTCTAGAGAAGCTCTCTTTTGCTGGCTGCCACCTGGTGGATGACACGACAGTGAGCATGATGGCGACGAATTTGACAAGGCTCGTGGAGCTGGACGTGAGCGGCTGCGAGTCTCTGTCGGAGGGGCCGCTGGGGAATGTGATCATCAACAACACGAGCTTGACGGCTCTGAACCTCTACGCGTGTCGCAAGGTCGGGAACAAGACGCTGAGGAAGATCGGGGCTACGTGCAGGAGGCTCGAGGCCCTGACCATCTCTCAGTCGAACAAGGTGAACGACAAGGGGATCATGCAGGTGGTGACAGGTTGCCCCTGCCTCAAGAGCCTGCACGCCACTAACTGCAAGAACATCTCCGACGACGCCAAGCAGCTGCTGAGCATTCAGACCCCCTGGGTCAATTTCGCATTTTAATATCAACACGTCAGCGTCTCCTGCGCTCTCCCGCAAGCTCGCCTCAACATGGCTTGGTGGTCCCGCCTCACTCTGTCGACCACACCTTGAAGGTACGATCGTAGGAGGCGCTGCAGTCAAGTCATGCCTCTCTCTCCCAGCAGAACCCCAGCTCATACCTGACCACAAGATCTCCAGCTGGCGCGAAGTCAACGCACATGACCTGAGAAACGTCACTGATCCTTCACTCTCCTCCTCTACCAACCTTCTCGTCGTGTCCTGACAAAGTCTTGATCGCTGTGAAGTTTCGGAGGTTCCAAATCTTTTGCCACGTGAGAGGCACGTGGAGCGGCAGCGAAAAGCTGTACCTTGCATGTCCTGTCGTAGGAGGAGGAGATGAGGAAATCTCCACAGCTGGAGTACTTGACAGCAGACACAAGACTGCGGCAGCGTCAGCCAACCCCTGCGACCTCCTTGCGCTCACTTTGGATGGGCCGGCATCGTGTAGTAGGCCTTTCGCTTCCTCAGGTCCCACAGCCTGTACAGGGTCAGGACTCTCCTCGAGCCCTCGCACGACTCACTTGATGGTGTTGTCATCGCTGCCAGTCGCGATCTTGACGCCGTCCGGGTTGAAGTCAAGTCCCAAGATCTTGGCAGTCACCTCAGTCAACCGCATCCGTTTGACACTTGACAAGCACCTGCTTGACATGTCCCTGCAGCGTCATGATCGACCGTCCAGTTCGAAGATCCCAGACTCTGCAGATCGCATCCAACCCGGCAGAAGCCACCAGAGCTCCATCAACCTACTCACATGTCAAGGAGATTTCTTGTCATCCTCCTTCACCCTCCCCCCTTTCTCTTCCTCCTCTTCACCTGGAACGCGAGATTGTAGAGAGCACGCGAATGTCCCTCCTGGCACAGCAACTCTTGCTGCGTCTCCAAGTCCCACATTCTCCAAGTCTAAGGCAACAAGCATCAACTCCCTCCATGAGGCTTCTTGATGAGCTCCCCATCCCTCCCCTCTCCTTGCTCTCTCCTGCCTGTCTCCTTCCCTCTCTTCACCTTATCGAAGCTTGTTGTCCCCAAGTACCTCCCGGAGGGGTGGAAGCCGATCCTACAGACTCTCCCTGCATGCCCCTGCAGAGAGTGTGAGACGAGGAGAGGAGGAGGAAGATCGATACCTCCAGCGTCCCGATGTCCCTGAACGAGTCGTTGCTCCACAGTTTGACCTGATCATCGACCTCATCGCCAGCAACAGCCTCCAACGATTTTACCTTGAGGTCTGCACTGCTGGTTGCAGCCGCCACAACCTTTCCCTTTCCTTCCGTGTTCCCTAGCACGACATTCATTTGCCGGCTCCTTCTGACAACTGCTGGACATACCTACTGCCGCCGAATCGAACTGAGGATGAAATTTTGCGTCTGAAGTGAACTCGTCAGCACAACGACAATCAGAAACAGACGTAGAACCAACACCTGTTAATCGCTCGGCATGCCCGTATAAGGTGAACTTCAAGTCGCATGATGGCATTGACCAAATCTTCGCCACTCCCGACCACGAACTTGTCGCAAGAAACTAAAAGACTGTCGGCAAGTTCGCAAGGAGCAACAGAGAAGCACCTGTCCATCAGGACTGAAGCTACATCCCGATATAGGTCGAGCATCCCCTTCAAAAGCAGTCAGCTCCAAGTTAGTCCAAGAAGAACTCTAAAACCAATCTGCGATGAAGACAAATCTAGATTTCGATACTGAGAGCACAACGTGTCATCCAAGTAGTGAAGTGGGCAAGCGACGACCTTTCCAGCCTTGTCCATGAATCTGTTGTGCTCCTGCTCTGTTTCATTGTCCTGCCGTAGAGTTAATCTTCAGGTCAGCCTGCAGTGAGAGATGATGTAGAGGAAGAGGAATAGAGGTGGAAAGGTGGAGAAGACGAGGAGTAGATGAGTTGACAACAAGCAGGATGAAGGGCAGAGAAGCACAAGTGGCAGGAGAGGACATAGAGGAGGAGAAGGGAAGTGAACGGGGAGGAGGCAGGAGAGGAGTCTAAGTTGAACTCGTGCCTCATCCATGCGGGTATCTTCGATGTCTTCCTCCGGTATTTCTCTCCCCTCTGTCATTCAGACGTCATCATCTCACCACATGCCAGCTCCTCTCCTCACACCTTTGATCGCCGTTTCGTACTCCTTCAACTTGGCCTCTTTTTTCGCGATGTAAGTTTCGAGCTCGGCCTAAATATCAAAGACAGGAATCAAATCTCGAGTTGAAATTTCAAATGAAATGTAGTGCAAAGTAGGATGAAGGATGAGAATTTTTCAAGGCTCGGCAACCTGCTTCCTCTTTGCTATCATCGTTCTGCTCTTCGCCCTTGGTAGCGAGTACTCAGCTATCCACAACCGAGCAGTTTTCAGCTCGTCAGGTCCCTCAGTATAGAAAGTCTGCGCAAACGATGTAAACAAACATAGAGATCATGCTGAGGGGACGATAGCTTTCGTCACAGACCTCCTTCACTTGTCCATCACGGAAGTCTCGATCGTCGTCTTCGCGAGCACCAGAAACAATCTGAAGAAAGGTTATGTTTTCGAGAGAGTCATTGAGAGGTGGTCGGTACATCGTTGGCTGATATTCCTTCTTCGACTTCCTTTCTTGCAAGAATGATCTTGAGACGATCACGACGTTCAGCTGGTTTTTAGACTCAGCATGACTCTAGTTGTTATCAGCTGCAATATCGTTGTTACCTGGCCCTTCCCCAAACAAGCAGATAGGCTCCCGAAATTTTCTGAGTTGCATCTTGACATCATGATCGTTCGTAGGAGCTGCGATGCCAAGTCACTCGTATGCTGCCACAAGATCACTGCAACTGCACCAGCAACAGTCCTCGCACGCATTTCAATCTGAAATCTGTGTAATTGCCTATCAGTCGCATAGCGTTTTCAGGCACGGATCGACTCACTTCCGAAGCATCTCATCATGCTTCTGCCTTGCTCGGAGAGTCTCCTCAGTCATTGGTACAAGAGAAGTCTTTCCTCCTGAGATCGACGAGATCGGCTTCTCATCCCTCCTGCCTGTAGACATAACAGTGTAAGAAGGCACCAACTTCATGATCACGTCTGCCACATCCAAGTTGGACTTCCAATCTCTCATACATGATTTACAAGCTGTGATCATCCATGGGTGGCTATGAATAATCTCGTTTGTTATCGTTCAGCTATCCTCCACCCGCTCGATAGGTTGAGCACAGCCTATTTCCCCTTGATCCTTCCTGCATCCTTGCCCGTCGCTGCTGCTCTCCCGCACTACAGGTACATACAAAGTCCCTTCTCCCTCACTGTCTGGCTCTTCAACGCAGCCTCGACTGACTTCAGTGAGAACCACCCAGAGGAAGACATGACTACACTCAACGCTCTTGCGATCGAGGTACCACACACTTCCTGTACGGTGAAAGCGCGCAGAGGAACAGGGGAGAAAAGCAGAGAACCCAAGAGGGTCGGCATAGAAACTATCTAGATCGACACAACCAGCATGTTTGTCCATTCCGCTGCTTCCCGTCGGCTCATCCTCTCCTCCTTCCTCACCTGCCAGGCCCTCCAAGCTGCCGTACTTGATCCGCTCCCCCATGCCGCGCGTGGCTGTCGAGGAGCAACGGTACGTAACGGGTGCATCAATAACCGTCTCAATGATTGCAACGGTCTGTAACGACCGAAAAGTCGCAAAGAAGCGATCAACCACAAAATGGAGGAAGGAAAGGAGGAGGGGGAACCTCAGCAAGGAAGGAGATCACAAGAGTAGAGTGAGAGCTGAAATGAATACGGAAAGATTCAGAAGACAACACGCAGGAGCGGGAAGGGGACGATGAAGATAGAAGAGCTTGCTTGTGACTTTTTCTGGAGCAGGTAGCTGTCACGATGAATCGAGGACCGTTGCTAGAGCTCTTCGTCCTGTTGATCGTCGAGTTGTTGGGCGTGCAATCATTTCAGATGCATACGACCTTCACTGTATGAATCCCTTCCATCCTTTTCGATCAGTGCCAGGTAATGACAAGACCTTTACTTGCAGAAGCTGGGTTCCGGAACATTTCGATCACGTGCGAACATTGTCAGGAGGCAATCATCGAGTACAATCACCATGAAAGATCCAAGCAGGTGGGCAAACCAGAGCGAGGGGAGAAACTTGCCTGAGCTAGTATGTCAAACTTCAGGATTGCCGTCATTGGGTCGGGTGCGGTAGGACTATATTACGGGGGAAGGTACAGCTCGTTCAATCCTCCTACAAACCTAACTCATGCAAGGTTGTTGGAAGCTGGGCATGACGTCACGTTCCTTGCGAGGAGAGACCTGGATAGGTTGAATAAGGGTGAGGACGTGTGCGAAGGAAGAGCTCAAATCTGACAAAGAGCAGATGGCCTGCGAATCAAGTCTGTGGATGGAGATGTCAACTTTGCTCAAGTCAAGGCTGTCGGGGATGTCACAGAAATTGGAGAAGTCGACTGGGTTCTTCTGTCTGTAAAATCTTACGCTTTAGAAGCTTGCAAGGAACTCGTAAAGGGTTGCATGGGTCCGCAGACGAGAATATTGGCCGTGATCAACGGGTTCGGGATCGAGAGTTGCCTGGCCTCTGATTTTCCGCATGATAAGATCTTTGGAGGGATGGCCTTCACCTGCATCAATCGTGAGAGCGATGGAGAAGTGAATCACCTCAAGTCAGAAATCCTGACAGACTGCCACACTCTCACCTTCTGATACAGGTACGGCACAATCACATTTGGGCACTACAAAGATGACAAGGATGAGCTCGCAAAAGTTGTGGACCTCTTTGAGGGCTCAAAGGTGAAGGTTACGACTAGCGACTGTCTGCTCTATTCAAGATGGGAGAAGCTATGTTGGAATATTCCATTCAACGGTTGTCCTGCCATTGCTGTCTCGTCAGCTATTTACAGTACTTGCAGGAATTGCGGTTAGACTTTAAGATTTCTTCTCCATGGAATTTCAGTCTTTGATCTGCCTTGAACGGACTCTGCACAGGTGGCGATGGGCGGAATCACCACCGACATCATTGTAACTGTAAGGCGAAAACTGCACCTTCTGAGGATTGAGATCAGTGAAGGACCCAGACCTGCGACTGTTAGCTCGCAAGGTCATGGAAGACGTCGTGAAAGTTGGAAATGAAGATCTTGAGACCAGGAATATCTCTCCAGAGTATAGACTGAATGATGAGGTATGAATTCATTGCATGTCGTGAACTCACAGGCGGTCTGTGTAACTGTGTTTTCTCAGACGATTGCGGCAATGTTTTCAAGGACAGACAATATGGGTGAAGCAAAGATCCTGAGAATCTGAGAAACGAAGCTGACAATCTTGCTCTTCCAGGCCCCTACCGCCCGTCGACCATGATTGATCTTGTTGAGGGAAAGCAAATGGAGGTGGAGTACATGTTTGGAAACCCATTGGAGAGAGCTCGAGCCTTGCAAGTGAGCTGCGGATATATGGAATCGGTCATCTCGATGATCAAAGGTATTCAACGTATCCGAAAGTTGTGAGACTTTCTTCCAACGAAAAACAAACCTCAACCTCGCCCTCTGCAAACCATCACAACTTATTCGTTTATTATACAAATGGTTTTAGTGATCGATGAATTCTTGGAGTCTCCATGGTCTCCTACATCACATCGAAGTTGATATCTTTATCTTTTTTGCAGCTTGCAGATGGAAATGAGGAACAAACATGTTCTCTTGCAAGTTTGGTGTAGTCCGTTGCTGAAAAATATTGAAACCATCCCCAAGTCCAAGAATCTATCTTTTGAATACTGAAAACAAATAAATTTCAGGGGGAAAACAAATGAGAGATGTTCGATTACATTCTCTGAGCAAGAGTTTCTCGTCGGGTTCGGCCTTCACTTCTCTTCCTCCACATTGCAGCATCAAGGTTGTCGATACGATCGTGTGATTTTTGGGCATGTGAATCCTTCACGCTTTCCTTCACAGCCTCGTCTCGTTTCCTTCCTGAAAGAGTGAATCAGCCAACCATAGACCGATTCTCCCATGAGGGGTCGAAGTTTACCTGACATAACTACGTTCACTCCGTCATGGAGTGGAATCCCCTTGGAAGCCAGGAACTTAGAGCTGGATCTTGTTGAACTTGATGTCTCCTCACTATCATCTACATCTTGCTGGGTGTAAGAAGCCATTGACAGATGCATCTGAGTGAGAAAAGCTGCGCAGCAAAGCAAGACCACTCTTCTACTTCGCATTGTTGCTTGCTGGACGCCCACATCCCCCCTCCAAACGACTGCCATCAGGTGCGCCTCAGGATTGATGACGGGGGCGTGAACCTGGCGTGAACCGTTCTGAAGTTCCGAGCCTTTTAAAAGTTGGGAACTTGCCAGGCTTGTGCGGCCAGTGCCGGACTCGCCGAGTCGGAACCCGGCGAGAAGTTTAGTTCCCTCGTGTGACCGTCTCCCGGCAGGCCCGGCCCGGCTGGACCAGGAAATCGGACTCAAAGTTGAAAGTGAATTTAAAAAGGAGGCAAAGTGTTGTCAGTTTTGCTTTCAACGTTACATTTCAATTTAAAAAATTCCCACGCCTCTTAAACAACTATGGATCATTAGTATCATCCGCCATCACTTTCACATCGTGATAGCACAACATAGCACCCTCAAGTGTCAGGTGCTTCCTTCAAGTCTTTCAAAGATGCTTTGGCAGCAAGCTCGTTCAGTGCCGGTCTCATCATCTCTGCCACTCTTTTGAATCTGCAGTGTTGTCAGCATAGGATCATCGAGTCGATGATTTCCAAGTCTTCTCAGTACCGAGAGATGGTGGATCTGCATTTCAAGATATCGTATCTCACGACCACTGGGACGTTCTGCAGGTCTGCAAGGGCGAAAGAGAGAAACTCTCGTCTTTCTCGTTCTCCTAATTTGAAGCCCATAGGTCCGAGTGGACCCATCACCTGCCGCAAAGTAAGTGTTGGACAAAAAACAATAAATGATGCAATGCCTTCTGTTCGGTCCCAGGGCCACCAGGAGTGAAGCGCAGAATCTTTGAAGTCGCTTCCTCAACTCGTCGATGTCCTTCTTCATCATTATCACTCGTTAGCTTGCTTTCCAGACGGATAACCTACAAATGCCCACGATAAAGTCAACACGAAGCATTCTCGATTGCCGTGTAGACCTCCTGTGCGGTCTCCATTGCGAGCTTTTCAACTGTCTCGAGCTTAGCTTCCTCTTCCTTAACCAGCTCATCTGCGAATAGCTGGACCCTCGCCACAGGAAACGGCTTCAATTGCTCAACTTCGAGGATCTTGAATCTTTGAACTCCAATGCAGGAACAGATTGCGATTTGTTCATCCAGGTCCATGACATCTCCTTCCTCTTCTTCAGAGACTACGGAAGCCCAGTGCACGTTCTCTAGCAAAGCCATCGTTCCAACGGAAAACATTTCACCTGATTCATCGACTGTGCAGTATCCAAACAGGGGAAGCCTTTCTCCTTCAATGCTTCGCAAGGAAGAAAGCTCGTCCTCGCCGCTCACTTGGACGATCGCCTTGCATTCTGGAAACAAAACACCTCCTTCTGAAGGTGCAACTGGGAGCAATGGCAATCTCTGAAAGGCTTGTATCTTTAGATTTGCCGACAACCGTGCTATGTTTGAATATTTCTTATGAGAAAACTTCGGGAAGAAAGGGAGTTTTTGTGACTGCAAATCGATACTTTTTTGATTTTGAAACAAGTATCCGGATGTTGAAAGGCAAAAAAATAACCTTATCACAGATGGAGATGCCATCAAATGGATTTCAGATTATGAAAAGAGTCCTTTTTCCAATTTTTCTGCTGCAGCAAAAGCGCAGTTAGTTCCTCTAAAAACACAACAACGCTGACAACCGTTCATACTTGCGCTATTCGTCTTATCTCATTTTTCGATCCCTGTAAACACCGCATTCTACTAACTCATATCCACGCTCCCAGGCTTTCTGCTACCTTTCTGCTCCCTTTCTGTTCCATCCTCGCTCCCTTCCTGCTCCCTTCCTGCTCCCTCTCTCGGTCATCGTTTCCATGCAACTTGCGACCCATCATGTCCTTGGCTCCATTCCGCCCCTCCGTTGCAGCAAATACCCTACCGTGTGTTTTATCTGTGATAACCCCACCCCCGTTTGACCCACTTGAAGTTCTACTACCCTTGCTTTCCCAGGCAAAAACCATCAATATACCGGTATATTCACAATATCTGGGAAGTAACCCCTGTCAATTCTGACATGAGGGGTACATCCAATCTTTGACTAAACTTTGTAGGGGGACTGCAACCAGCAGAACTATGCTCAGAGGAGGGGTACATTTCCCTCTATTCAAAGGTCATGACAAGGGGTACAGGGCCAAAACTAGCTGGTGGGCCGGCCGGCGGCCCGGTGGTTTATCGTCCACAGGATCCTCAGTGACTCGAACTGGCATATAACACCCAGGGGTCTGGTATGAGGGGTCCGAAGATATGAAACTTCAGTTCTGAAGTGGGGTGGGGTAGTCGATTATACCTCAGCGAAAATGGCTGGTGGTGGACATGAGCGGTGGTGGGAAAGCCTGAGGGAAGAAGAGGACATGATCTCACTTGAGCCTCTATGCCTCCTTCCTTATGAGCCTTTCGAACTTCCTGCGGATGAGAACGTGCAAACGATGAGATGGTTCGACGGCAAGGTGACGTAGTCTAATATGTGATTGCGCGCGTGTGAAAGTTTGTGGGCAGGTTCTGGCAAATTATTTGTTGTCAACCTTGAACTTCAAGCACCCTGCGAATAGAAGAGACTTGTGCAGAGAGGAATGCGTGAGGTTGGACGATTATCTTGCTCGCTTGAAGCTAGATGAGCCCAGGGTTACACGTGCGTTTGACCTCCGTGCGGATATCCTTGCCCAACGTGCTTCAGAGGAGCAGAGAGAAGCCGCTAGGAGGATGCAGCATGACGCTAGATCTATACTGAGTTCGTTTTACGGCTCCACAAGTTACAGGAGTCACCGTGGGAGACAGAGAGTGCAACACTTTGATGTCGAGAACCAGGATGCTGGTCAAAGAGTGATCGACGACGACGAAGAAGGTTTTCACAGCGCGCAGACCTTTCGAGAGAGACAGCGGCTGGTTGACTTTCCCTTACTCATACCCCAGAGACAAGACGGTCATCACCAGATTCCAACGCAAATAGTCACTGGGAGAACATCGTTATCGTACGCTGATCGAGCGAAGCTCTCACCCAGCAGCACGCAAGCCTCCACTCACGCATCCAACAAAAGACAAGTCCCATCGATGACCAGAACCTGTCACAATCACAAGATTCTCTTTTCGAACGAGCAAGGCAATGACGTGAATCCTGCTGCCCTTGACGAATGTCCCTTTCCGTGGCAAAAACATCAAAACCCGTGCAGATGTGATGTCTTCCTTCCAGGTCAGCCCGACAGGCAGAAAGGTAATTGACTTGATCTACTTGTTGAGGTGATGAGTCCTTCGGAAGGAAGTGTTGCCAGAGAGGACATGGAGAAGCTCCTGCTGTGGTTCAATGCCGCAACTCATGCCAGTGCGGACGCTCTGAGCCTCAAATTCCCACCAGCGCTATCGAACCATGAACGAATGCTTGTACATAAGTTTTCAGAAGCCAATGGATTATTCAGCGCGTCAGATGGGTAGGATATTCTTGTTTGCTTGCTTTGAAACAGTGACACTCAGTCTTACTTCAACCAGCTACGGGAAGGAAAGGTTCATCAAGATTTTGGGCAGACGAAGGCAAAATGAACAGTGCGCGACCGCGCTGAGCTCAAAAGAGAAGAAGATTGTGGATCAACTCACATTGTGGGCAAACAGAGAATCTCAAGAACTCCGAGGGATCAGTAGAAACTCGGTCTGTCTCGTTTGCTGGCATGAAGAAAAGCTCACTCTGTGAACAGGTGGCAGAAATGATCCAGCAGAACTCGCTGCATCCTGAGCTGAGAAAGATCAAGGCGAAGCACGAGAGAGCGGCTCTTCTGTGTGAAGCAATCCATCGAAAGAAGCTCGAGATGGTACTTGAGTCCTATCAACGCCTAGACTTGTGTTGAACGTTTCCCGTCAGGCAGAGACGATGTTGAGAGAGGACCCTTCTCTTGCTGAATGCGCCTGCAGCGAGACCGGTGAAATCCCTTATCATGCGGCAATGGCGACAGGATTGCTTCCGTTGGTGAAGCTGATGAAACAACTACTCAACGAATCCGCCGTCGAGGAGAAGGAACCGGCACATGACAGTCGATTTTGCTATGCCTTGATATCTTTACCGCACTTGACCAGACAGCTGGATTACCTGCTCAAGCCATGAAGCAGACGAATGGTCCCCGGAGCATATCGCTAGACTCCCGAGCATCTCCGCTGCTTTGCCTAGAGCGAAGTTTACAGCTTCATGGTTCCTTGCTTGTTATTATCGTCATGCTCTTGTACAGCAAGCTTAGCCTCGCATAATGCGGTGTATGATCCACTTCCTGATGAATTGATAATCAAGTCACAAAGGAACAGGAGTCTATTTGTAACGTCCTCTTCTCGTCAGACAGTATCATAGAACCATTTCTCATCGTGAGGCTGAACGGTCTCTGACTCGGACTGAGCTGCAAGCAGTCAGTGCCGCTAGGCAGGAATGAGGGGGATGAGGGTCAGGAATGTTGAGCAT
Organism: Guillardia theta CCMP2712; assembly: GCF_000315625.1. Classification (NCBI taxonomy): domain Eukaryota; class Cryptophyceae; order Pyrenomonadales; family Geminigeraceae; genus Guillardia; species Guillardia theta. The sequence goes on from NW_005434461.1 coordinate 52,621, forward strand.
GTTGTAAAAGGGCCTGGCTGTCAGTGCGAGTATGACCCATGTAGAGCAGTGGGCATCAACCAGCGTTGGAGGAAGGTTGATATACTTTCATTTACTTGTGTTTGCCATGTCAAGGATGATTCCGTGGCAAGGTCTGTATGAAGCCTTTATTCGATGATCCTGAGCACTGGAAGGTCCATGTACGGCAATCGAAGGGGAGAAACTCGGTCCGAGGACGGTATGGTCTTATCAGCTCTCTTCTTGTAACTACAAACTACTTTTGAGCACAGACGGTAGAAGCATCAGCTCCCAAATCCTTTTACAAACACGCACAGGCACGCACTCACACACACACACACACACACACACGAGACGGTTCAGCTGCTCCAGCTGTCGGTGAGCAAGCTGCCATAGGTTGCTTCTTATCCCATCTTCTCCCGTCGTATCTCCATCTCGACGACATGGACGAGTGAGGTCGGGGGGACGCGAGAGTCTCTAGAAGAGCTTCAGGTGGCTCGCCATGTCCCTGCGTCAAAGTCAATAGCAAATCAGCAAACGAGTCAACTGAGTCACGAGGACGCACCAAGGGACGAAGAGCTTCTTCTTCTCGTCGTAGATGTAGCAGAAGGCGTCTCCAGCCAACGCGCACGCGTCGACGTAGCTACACACCCACACCTCGAGCTCGCGTCTGACCATGAGCTGTCCGAGGCCTCCCATCTTGAAGGTGCTGTTATGAGTATCGAGGCTCGGAACGATGTCTTTCCAGGTGTGAAGCATCTGACAGTGAAGGTACTTGCTGCTCACAAACCAGTACTGCGACAGCGCGTTGCTCGAGATGTTTGCAGTCCACGTCATCGTGAAACCCTGATACGCCACGCTCTCGTCCGCCTCGAACACAACCTCCAGCACCCGCGAGCTCGCCGTCACCGTCAGGCTGCCGGGCTTGTGCAGGCCCGTGAGCTTGGCGACCTCCGTCCTCCCGTAGCACTCCAGCGACGCTCCCAGGAGGCCGATGCACTCGTTGATCGTGAGGAAGTCGTATCCCGGCTCGAGGGCGAAGGAGGTGAAGTTGAGGGAGATGGAGGAGGCGCCTGGAGGCTGGATGATCCACCGGCAGTTGCTCCCGTCCTCGTACAGGCTTGACAGTGCCGATCCGTCGGACATGGACCCTCTCGCCTCGTCAAACAGCTGGCACCGGCACTTGCCTGTGCAGGGCTTGAGAGCTGAGCTGCAGATGCTGTCCTGCAGCTCCTGACAGGCTAGCGCGTGCTCCCCGCTGTTGCAGACAGGGGTCGAGCAAGCCCTGCAGGAGGACCCGGAGACGTACTGGCCGGGAGCACAGCGAATCTTTTTGATGAGGATGCGAGTGTTCTGACAGTACTGGCCTGATGACAGCGCGTACAGCTCAGCGTCAGCTCGGATAGACTTGGTCAAGCCGTTGAGGGCCATGACGCGACCAGCAGTCACGTAGTTGTAGTTTGACGTGGCGTAGACTGTGCCGTCGGACACCACGAGCTGCTGGAGACCCCACGGGTAGCGTGCGATGACCTCAACAGTGTCCGTGTCGTTGGGAGCTACTTGCCAGCCGGCCGGCAGCTGGACCATGCCGCACTGAAGCCTCTGGTTGGAGCTCGATAAGGGCCCTTGCAGGGGGTCCCAAGGCTCCGTCATGTTGTCCATGAGCACGGCGTACTCGTCCCCGCTGCGAGAGGTGACGGCGAAGATCCAGCCGCACTGGTAGAGCATCGCATCGGGATAGTCCTGCCTGCACGACCTCGTGATGTTGCACCGCATGGAGGCTGGCCTCACGACGACGTCGCTCTCCGGTGACGGCGGGGGCTTGCAGGCGAGGCAACGCGTGCCTGACTGGAAGTATCCCGGCTGACAGCGCCAAGCGCACTCCTCGTCAGCGGCGTCGAGGAAGTAGGCGAAGTTGGGAGCGTTCATGCAGGGCACACAAGCGCCTTGACTGCGATAGTGACCCGTGCCGCATCGCCACTGGCAGACCTGACCGCTCGACCCGTCGGCTTCCACATAGAGAGCGTTGCTTGGCTTGGGATACCTCGGGTCGCACGACGCGCATCCCTCATACGCCTTGTAGTATCCTGCCCGACAGGTCCATCCGCACCCGCCTGGTCCCGAGGAGGCTACCGCGTTGGCCGGTAGGCTGCCCGAGCATGGCGTGCAGTCTTGATCGCCTCGGCCCACGTAGCCGTCATCACACTCTAGGCGCACAAGCAGCATCCGCAGGGCGTAGTATCCGTTGTCGCAGGACGAGAGGGCGTAGGAGTTGCCGCTGCTGTAGAGCATGTTGCTGAAGATGCGGGTGCCGGGCGTTTGGTAGCTCATGTAGTCCTGGTAAGGCTGCGCCGTCTGGTAAGCGACTCCGTTGGCGAGCACGATGGCTCGAGCTCCCCATGGGTACGACCCGACGACTCTCACAGCTTCCTCGCTCCATGGCGCCAGCGTCCAGCCCGCAGGAGGCTGCTGGTACCTGGAGCCGTCATGCTGGCAGCTGAGGTTGAGCGACGTGGGAGCGACGTCGTCGAAGGCTGCGTAGACCTTGCCGAGGTACCTCACCACGTGCGTCAAGCTGTTACTGACGTTACACGCCTCTCCATGGCTCTCGCCGCTCGCGCAGGCCCACTGGCATGAGTTGGGCTGGTCCAGCAGGCCCGGGGTAGAGTAGAAGGCGTAGGGGGGGATGGGGTTCGTGCAGGGGAAGCACACCATCCACTCGGAGCTCCGGTAGAAGCCGGCATTGCACTCCCAGGGACACTTGCTGTCCGCATATTGGCTGGGGCTGGAAGGAAGAGCATAGCTGGCGTTGGCAGGGATGGGGTTGGAGCAGGGGTAGCAGTAAGAGCCGGAGAGGTAGAACCCGGGAGCACAGAAGAGCGACATGAGAAGAATGTCGCTGCACGTGTTCCAAGATCGATACATACCGTCATATCCGATCAGTGAGTTGGATCCCCATCTATATGGGTAGTTACAGCATTGACAGCTGCTGGTGTACCAGATAGAGCTGTCGGATAGCTGGAGGTAACATACTCCCCACCGCTGAGTCGCGATCGCCATCTGACTGTCCCAGGTGTTCGCAGCTATCGCCCAGCCGTCAGGGATGCTGCTGAAGGTCAATGGTGTGTTGCACTGGTAAGGTTCGTCAGGCCGGTGGCCTTGTAGGGTGGTGTAGTATCGGTTGCCGTACTGGAACATCTCGCACTTGCTGGCGTTGACATTGCTCCCTCCCCCCTGAGATTGATAGTGACCGAAGTCACACGCCCAGCCGCATGCCGTCCCGTTGCTGCCCTCCCGCAGCCAGTGAGCCGCCCGCGGCTTCCTGCCCTCGCACGCGACGCACTGACCGTCCTTGAGGAGGTAGCCCGCGCTGCATCGCCACCCGCACTCTGTCCACGACCCGTTGACCCCTCCCGGCCCGTACGCTACGTACTCCGCGTGCTCCGGCGCCGTCTCGCACGCCTGACACGCCTCGCCTCGTCGCGTGTAGCCGGGCTCGCAGGCCCACGGGCAGACGCTGTCGGCGTAGCGGCTGGGGTCCTGCTGGGCGACGTAGAGGGCATGAGGGGGGATGGGGTTAGAGCAGTTGCCGCAGCTCGAGTCGTTACGGAGGTAGTAGCCCGCCGCGCAGTACTGCGACACGAGCAGGATCGACCCGCACGATTCTGACGACCTGTACATGCCGTCGTATGACACCAGCGAGTAGCAGCAGGTAGACTGAGGCGACGACGACGAATAACACCGAGAGCTGTACCAGGTAGTGCTGTCAGACATCATTAGGGTGCAGGAGCGCCAAGGGTACATCCACGCTGTCATGCGGCTGTCCCAGGTGTTCGCAGCTATCGCCCAGCCTGCCGGGATCGCCTTCAGCCCTTGATTGCAGTTGTAGTAGTAGTAGTAGTAGTCACTATTTTCCCAGTTCCATGGGGGAGAGCCGTCGAGGGCGGCGTAGTATCGGTTGCCGTACGAGCGCAGCGGCAGACAGTCTCCGTCTGCCGACGCGAAGTAGCCGAAGTCGCACGCCCAGCCGCATGCCGTCCCGCTGCTGCCCTCCCGCAGCCAGTGAGCCGCCCGCGGCTTCCTGTCCTCGCACGCGACGCACTGACCGTCCTTGAGGAGGTAGCCCGCGCTGCATCGCCATTGGCACTCGTACTCGATTTCGTGTCTCATCGTCAACTGGACATACTCAGCATGGGCTGGCAGCGTCGCTCGGTCACAAGCTACACAATGATCGGCTTGCTGCTTGTAGCCGGCGTTACACACATATGCACAGGTGGAGATGAGCTGGTTGTCTGCTGCTATAAGACTGCCATATGACGAGTTGGCAGGCAGCGCGTTACTGCAGGGCACACAGCTTGAGCCGCTCTTGAGATATCCCGGGGCACATTCAGTAGACCTCAGCAGAACTCCCTTGTCACAACCATTTGCCTTGTACATGCCGTTGTAGGAGCTCAGATATCCCCAGCAGCATTGCTGCGGACTGGTAGAGCTAGTGCTGCGAGCTGTGTACCACAGAGAGCCATCTGAAAACACCAAGTAGTTCGATCCCCAGGTGAAGTACCAAGTGACGTACTGACTGTCTTGGTCGTTGGGGGCGAGCTCCCATCCTGCCGGTACCGGCAAGTACGGATCGTCACGGCAGGTGTAGGGGTCGTTGGGAGCTCTGCCGCTCAGAGTCGTGTAGTATCTTCCGGCGTACTTGGTCCCGACGCACCTTCCGTTGCTCCTCACATACCCGAACCGACATGACCACTCGCACTGCCTCCCGCTGACTTCGCCTGCTGTGAAGTAGGCGAACTCTGGCAGACTCGTCTCGCAGGCTTTGCATGCCCCGTCTTGGAGGTAGTAGCCTGCATGGCACGTCCAGCTGCAGCTCTCTCCGGGCTCGCTCGTGGTGTACACAGCATTGGGAGGGGCTACCGAGCAGGCGACACAAGAGCTCCCGTAAGCATCCCTGTAATAGCCGGCGTCGCATCGCCAGTCGCAATTGTTCTTGTTTGCAGGCGAGCCGCTGCTGTTGTAGGTGGCGTGATTAGGCTTGTAGCTGCTGCACGGAATGCAGCGGGTCATGTTGGAGGGATCCCTGTAGTAGCCCGCGAGACAGTCCTCTGCTACCACCAGCACCGTCCCACAGCTGTCTCTTGACACGAACATCCCGTCGTAGCTGTACAGTCGCGACGTACAGCACATGCCTCCGTATCCTGTGTTCCATGCCGTCCCGTCCTCCAGCACGACATTGCTGGCCCCCCACGGGTACTGAGATACCACAGAGATGCTGTCGCCTGTGTTGGGCGCTATCATCCACCCCTCCGGCAGAGCTCTCGCTACCTCCCAGCTGCAGGTCGAGCTGTCGTAGGGAGCCCTCCCTCCCAAGCTCGCATAGCGCTGTCCGTTGTATCCTACGGTGATGTCGTCGCAAGAGCTGCTCCCGCTCTGACGATAACCAAAGTCGCACGCCCACGAGCAGCCTGACCCCTCCCAGTGAGCATTGGGAGGCAGCGAAGACGCGCAGGCCTCGCATCGCCATCCGTCGACCTCGCGGTAGCCCGGCAAGCAGCTCCAAGCACAGCTGTCTGCCTTGCCCATCAGCCCGCCGCCCACGTAGACGGCAGCAGAAGGCTTGCCCGCACACTTGGAGCACGTCGAGCCTGACGGGTAGAAGCCAACCTGACAGCTCCACCCGCAGCTGCTCGCCTCCTGAGGGTAGGGCGAGAGCACGTACTGTGCGCCGGAAGGGATGGTGTTGGAGCATGGGACACAGCGAGACGCGTTCGTCGATCCGCTTGCAGAGGCTGCAGGAGCGACGGCCATGTAGCCCGATGCGCATACGGGAGCGAGGAGCAGAACTCGAGCTTCGCAATCTGACGAGCGATAGTAAACTCTGTCATACGTCGAGAGATAGCCGCTACTGTAGTACGAGCCCGGGTATTGCCAGTAGTACCAATACCAATAATACCAGTTATCTCCTGACATGACGCTGTTGGTGAAGTAGCTCGAGCTGCTGTCCAGCACAAGCCGAAGAGCTCCCCAGTCGTACTTGGCGGTGACGTTGATGCTGATCTCGTTGTCCGGAGCGATCGACCAGCCCGCAGGCAGCGGCAGGTACTCCTGCCATTCCGACACACAGCTCCACATGGAGTACTGCGACGTAGGACCGTACCCGCCAAGAGTCGAGAACACGTACCCCTCCTCTTCCACTACCTCCTGCCAGGCACAGGAGTCCGCCCCCTCCCCGCGCCCTGCCGACACAAACACAGCGTTGGCCGGCCTCTTGGTGCAGGGCATGCACATGCTCCCTGACTTGTAGAAGCCAACGTCGCACGTCCACCCGCAGAGCTCGTTGGAGTAGCTGGCGTTGCTGGGCTTCCCTTCGCACTCAGCGCAGCTCTCGCCTTTGAGGTGGAACCCGGGTTGGCATATCCAATCGCACGACTGCGATGCCGTAGAGAAGTCGGAGGAGTAGATGGAGTTGGGAGGGATGGAGTTGTTGCACAGCACGCACGGCAAGTCAAGCATCACATACGGCGACGGCACACCAGAGACAAGCAGACGAGCCTCACGGTCGGGCATGGAGAAAGACGTCAAAGTTGACCCCCTGCCGTCGCTCATCATGTACATGGTCGAGAAGTAGGTGTTCTGCAAGCCGATTGCGACCCGCAAGGTGTTGTTGGCAAAGAAAGTCACCTCGAAGATGAGATTCGGATGCCCCGGGAGCCCCGAGGTAGACGAGGTCCCCTCGAACCTCACCACGTATCCCCGCATGTCTCCCTCCCTGGTGGGGGTCCCGACGATCAGCTGGGCTGAAGTGTCTCCAGCTCCGACAAACAGAGTCGGGACGTAAGGATTGCTGGCTGACAGGGAGGTGTAGGTCGACCAGGCTTGTCCGAAGGTCAGGTAGCTATTGGACGATATGTACACCGATGATTGCACGTTGTTGCCTCCCACGCAGAAGGGAAACCCAAGGTCCGGCACTCTCCAGCTCCCGTCATCGACAGAGCTTGGCGAGAGGATGTAGGACCAATTTCTTCCTACCGCCAGGTCTGACTTGAGGTAGGACGTGTTGAGGATCGTCGCATTCGGAGGGCCTTGGAAGTGCGCAGGCGCTGGGTCGGCAGTCGCGGAGTCTCGATACCTCGTGGAGCAGAAGTCTGGGGTCTGACCTTGCGGGCATCCCACGTACACGATCAGTATCCGCATGTTGCAAGACGCCGGCCAGTACAAGCCGTCGCTGCTGCGTAGAGAGGAGCCTCCATTGGAGCAATACCAGCAGTTTGTGCGATAGTATGAGCCGCTTTCGACCAACATGTAATCGGTTCCCCAAGTGTACTGACTGATGACTTCTCTCGATAGCCAGTCATCCGGAGCGATGGCCCAGCCCTTCGGCAGCCGCAAGGCTTGTGTCTGGCAGTCTTCGTTGCTGCTTGTCCTCTCCGACATGTAGTATGTGCCGTCGAGGGTGGCAAACTTTCTGCCGCCGTACATGACGCTAGGAAGATCGTCTCCGCGCCGCTCTCCATCATCCTCGGATATCTGATAAATGTAAGGTCAGCAGCTGATGCTTCAGAGATCGTCATGTTACCACGGAGTTGTCGCGGAGCGAGTACTTGCTGTCCGCAGATCCCACAGATCGCTGGAGGTCGACATGAAGCGCTCTCAAGTGCGCATTTGATGATGCAAGCGAAGTAGAAACTCCTTTGCGATGAGCTCGATCGCCTTGACTCATCGGGCGCAGCTTGTCAGAAGCCGGCATCTTGCTTGAAGAGGAGCGCAGCTGACGGTCAAGAGAGTCCTCCTGAGCGATCAATTGCTGGATCTCCATCAGGCGTGAGGTGATGGGGGACGAGGCAGATCTCTGAGAGGGGCTGGTAGGCTGTTGATGCAGAGCATCGTCTCCTGTGGCTGAAACAGAAGCAGAGACAGAGAAAACAAGAAGGAAAGCGAAAACAATCCCAAGACTCATCAGGCTGATGCGAGCCATGTCGCGAGAAAATTGAGACTGGAAGAAGAGATCGGTCAGAACACAATATATTTGCAGGGCTTTAAAAGCACGATTAAGTCACAAGATAGTGAGAATGGTCGAGTGTTGGCAAGGTTTGCAGTCAAAGAGCTATGATTGCACTGCGAAACATCGGACTAGAGCTGAGATATTCGAAGGGGACAACATGAAGTGAGGAGAGGATGATTCATTTCTAGAGCGATTGAGGAGGAGAGCAAGGAAAGGAAGCATTTGGAGGGCACAGGAGAGCAGAAGCCGGGCAAGGCCATGGCCATGGGGAGCGGGAGGGATCAAGAGGATAAGTGCCAGCGATCAAATAAAGGATACTAGTCGTCTTTGAGTAAAGGAGTGAGTCGTCCACCCCCTTTCCTCTCGAGTTCTGCGTGACTACCCCGACCCTAATTGACTTAGGAAGTACCCCTCCCGTCGAAAGGCAATTAGTCAGCTACACACCCCTGTGATTAATGACCCACCCTAGCAACGCAGACACGCCCGTGATCTTCTCTTCGACCACCGGTCCTGATGTCAACTTTGGTACTCGAGCAGTTGTGGAGCTAGTTGAATGTTCCCTCTTTCCACCCCACCCTGCCCTACCGTACCCTGCCCTACCGTGCCGTACCCACCACCTCAACCGAAAATTGATTTTAGTTCCCCTACCCCTCCTCATGATGCTCAACTCACTTCTATTTGACATCCCTCTTGCTACGTCTCGTGGGCATACCCCTACTATGCCCTCCCACCCTACCCCTGTCTCTCGCTTAATTGCCCATTACTGAGATTCCATGGGGTCGTGACCCTTGTCAGAGTCTTGTCAGTGACCCCCGGCCCATTTTAGAACAGTGTCCTCTGAGTCACTGAAACTCCGGCAGCCCCGGGCCCGGGCTGACTCCGGCAGCCCCGGACTTCGGCGGATCAGAGAGATCGGGCTCATGGCGGGGGTAGAGGTCGCGCGGGCGGGAGGATATGAGCAGGGGGAGATGATGGACTGGGAGGACGGGAACAGACGTTGTCTCGTCAGGTAGACTGATGTTCCTCCTCCTGTATCCCCTCCCATGTCTGCGCTCTCTGGCTCTTTCTCTCTTTCCCACTTGCTTGTCCTCCTCGGACTGCTGTTTGACGCTTGATCCTGGTAAGGTTTCGCCATGGCGAGGAGACATGCTGGATCAATGACAGTTTGATCCGTCTGATACCCGAAGAGCATGATCGCGCTGGGTTCAGTCCGTCTCCCGGGGATGTTGTCGAGGCAGCGTTGCCCGACGAGAATGGGAACTTGAGGTACTGGTGGGAAGGAGTAGTGAACGAGGCAAAAGGAAATTTCTTTGTCGTCGAGTTTCCCCATGAGCGACACTCGAAGAAGAAGGAAGTGGTAGAATTGGATCATCTCAGGCCAACTTACGGACACCCTACGTTGTGCATCGAAAAGAAGATGATCGAATTTCCTCCGAACATGCAAGCCTCCAATGAAAGAGTTGAGAAGTTCCTTGATTCCAAACTCAAGAACGTCATCGGCATTGTAAGCATGCATTGCTTTCTTCCTCCAATCCTTTATTAACTCTCCATTTCTAGAGAGGACTGATGACGTCGAAGCTGGATGTTGAGAACAGACATTTATGCTTGATAGGAACGGTTGTGACTCTGACCTTGCCTTGACGATTTCATATTGACTTCCCTATAGCTTCCTGCAGTGGAGGTTGCCTCAAATCTCGTGGATATAATCTTCACACAAGTATGCTGAAGATGAGACAAGTGGAACTCGATCTGACAGTCTTTCGAGGCCATACACATGAATCTCGTGAACAATGCGCAGAAGAATACAGTGAGTAGCTTCCTGATTGTACATCGTTTGAAGTGAAGGTGTGAACAGGAATTTATCAACGTGGAGAAGAAATATGGTGACCTCGACTTTGCAGTTGCTCTTCGCTGGCTCTGACAAAGGTTGGCAGCATGCGTGAGCTTCCAAGTTGATCCCAGGTACCTGGGGCTCGTGATCGGACCCCAAGGAAGAAACTTGAAACCAGCCAAGGAGATTCAAGGTGAAACAAGTCGGATTGCTCTGCTCATTGTAATGAATGCGCGTGAAGGCATTCAGAGCATCGATGTGTATGCCAACGGACTTGTCAACATCTACGGGGACAATCAGAATGTGTGAATCTTATAGCACTGCTGCTATCTCGGTCTTGGTCTTTCCTGACACTCCTCTGCTTCATACCAGGTGGTGGAAGAAGCTCGGAAGGAGCTGGAGCTGGTGACAGAGAAGTAGGTCGGGTTTGAGAGTTGGAGTGATGTTGATCGATGTGCTCGAAGCATTCCAATCCATCGGAATCAAGTTGGGCTGATCATAGGGAAGGGAGGATCCCAGGTAAGGAAAAGTTCTCCTTTGGATTGAAGAATGTCGATGTGAGGTTGAGATTGTTAGATCATTGAGCTGCAAAAGTTTTCGTCCTCTCGAATGGTCGTCAAGCAGGTTGGACGATCAGCGAATATCCTTGTGTGGGAAATTTTGTTTTATCTTGTTTGCAGGTGGAGGATACTGAAGAAGCATATTACATCCAAATGTTTGGAACTCGGCATTCAATAGAGACGGGGCAGGTGATTTTTCATCGCTTTCAAGCTGCGATAAGGTCAGCTGACGCTATCTTAGGCGCTTGTCAAATATTTGATCTCAACTTTCCAAGAGAAAGAGGAGAAGCAGGTCATTGATTGAAGCTTTCAGACTCTTCTCTCCTCTTCTCTACTGCCTCTTCCATTCCTCTCTCCTTCACCCGTCTCTCCTCTTTTCTCTTCTCCTTCTCTCCCTCCCTTTTCCCTCTCTCCCTCTGTCTGTTTTGCTTCGCTCCCTCCATCTTCATTTGCTCTTGCCCCCTTTCAATCCCGCTTGTTTCCTCGTCTCTGAGTGATTCTCCCCTTTCCAGGCTTTGATATCGAATCTTTCCGACGAGCTGAGAACCATGTCCCATCGCAAGCTCAGACCTGGACGGAGGAGGCAGGAGGGCGTCAATGATGTCGCAAGTTCCCAACAGAACCTTACGCCTTCAACTCAACAACAGCAACAGCAACAGCAACAGCAACAGCAACAGCACCAGCAACAGCACCAGCACCAGCACCAGCACCAGCACCAGCACCAGCACCAGCAGCAGAACTCAACAGAAATCTTTCAAGATGTGCAGGACCCAGCCGAGCTCAGGAAAATGGAGTCAACAGTTATTGCCAGCCACAAACCAGCGGCAGCAGAACCTGTTCCTTCCCAGCGAAGAAGAGTGAGTGAAGAAGAGAACGGTTGGAGAAGTACTGACGAGATTTCAGAGGAGAGATACGTCAGCTACGGAAGACAGCACTTCTTCGAACTCCTCTCCCTTCCTCTCCGACCATGCTCGGCTCGAAACGTGGGGCGCTAGTACACATCAACCGCTCGCCTCTTCCAATTTCTCGACCCCCAGCACCAACGACTCGGACAAAAAGTCGATGGAGGGAGCGACGTCGAGGCTGGTGAGCTCGGGGAGGGACGAGCTCCTGCTAGGGCTCCAGCTCTTCCAGGAGGGTCAACGGAAGGCTGCAATGCAGGGACAGCAGGAGGGGCAGGAGCGTCGAGGTAAGGGAGGAAGAGTTCTCTGAAGTTGCTGAGCCCTGGCAGGTCCTTACCATGTCGGGGAGGAGAAGGAGAGAGCAGCAGATGTGCGGGACTGGAGGTTCAGAGGGCGAGGACGACCTTCTCGTAAGCCTCGCAAGTAGCGGGACGAATGAAACGACTGAAATGAGGAGACCGATGTCTCTCGCTTGCTTCTCCCCGCATCTGAGTTTTGTTTCTTTGCTGCCCAGTAGACATGGCAAGAGTCCTTCTTGCATTGTGGGGGATGAGTTGAAGTCTAATCTAGGATTGATCATGGTCTACAGAGAAGAGTCCTTTCAAGCAGCTTTTGATCGCTAACTGTCGTACCGACGTGTTGCTGCAGCTTCTTTCAAGGTTTTCTTCTAAATCTACATGTTTCTTTCAGCTTCGGCCGATAGATCTGCGATTGTTCTCACCAACACCGAGATACGCGACTGCAGTGATGAAAATTCAGATGATTTCACTTTGAATGGCAACGGCAAACCTGCATATCAGCGCGGACATGTCGTTCTTTGTTGATCTTCCATGTCTTGAAAGCATTCATCAACAAGTTAACTGAGTTCAAAGCTTTCTTCTGCCGACAACTTCAACAGAGCGTGTGTTGCAGCAAAAAAACAAAGTCTTACCTGATACTCGCTGGGAATGTCCATCCTACATGTTTTCAAGGCAGTGTTGAGAACCAACGTCGGAGACTTCTCAATTGTCTTGCTCCGTAACAGCTCCCTCTCTCTCCTCAGTTTCTTCACCATCCACGTGTTGAACGCATGATTGATCAGGAGCTGGTCCTGCATGATCCGGGCGAAGAACTTGAGCCGTTGCTCCCTGCTGAAAGACGTCCACTTGTCCAAGGCTGTCCTGAGCAGCAGAGCTCGTCGTTGTGGTGCTGATAGAATCTCCGCCAAGTTCTCTACGGTCTGTCGGATGGACCTGGTCTTGATGGTGATCCCTTGGAGCCGCAGAAAAGCGCGGAGGAGGGTTTCAATGCGATCGAAGCAAACTCTCCTCTGCCGCACATCTCTTCCTCGCCTCCGCAGCTCGCACCTGTCGGCGAAGCGGCTGAAGTTCCTACGCTTGTCTTGCAGGACCCATCTTGACAAGAAGAACGTCGACAACTTGTCTCTTACATACTCCACCTGTCGGTCGTGCATCAGCAGGATGGTAGACCTTGACCTCAGCTCCCGCCATGAGCGTATGATCTGCCATACAACAAACTCTTGATTGACCCGCATGGCAGCCTTCAACTTGCGCCTTACGTGTAGCGACATTCTTGACAGCATGTTCACTTCGTATCGGAAAGCCATGAAGGCCTTTCGGAGTAACAGTTGCTCCACTGCCACCTCCCGCACTCTTTCACCGATCCTCCGCACTCGCACAGAGAACACTTTGACGTAGAACAAAGTAAATGCAAATCTTAGAATCAACCTGCGGCATGTCCGGTAGTGCTCAACCTTACTTTGTTCCCACTGCTTCTTGAGTTGTATTTCTCTGTCCCTCTTCTTGGTGATGGCAAGGAAGCTAGAAGACTGTAAACTCAAAAGGATCTTGCTCGTTTCTTTTTCCAACAATCCCATTTGCAATCCACCTTCAATCACAACGAATTTGTTGCAGTGCAAGATCTCGAGTCTGCTGGTTTGTAATTCTTTAGAGAGATTGTTATCGACAACAAACTCTTGTGTTTCATCCTTTCTATGCACAAAAACAATAAGATTGTGCAAGTCCTCTGGAAACATTAGAACATTCACCATGTGTTTCGGCAGCTTCAGAAAAGAAGAGATCCTCTCCTCTAATGTTCCGGTTAGTGAGGCATCGAAGGCAGAGATTGGAGGATCAAGTTTGCAATTCAGACAGATTGCTGAGGTAAGTTTCCGAGACCAACCCTCATGACGACTGATGACACCTTGCAACTGAAAGATTTCTTCCTTCAAAACTTGAAACCGATTCTGATAAATCGATTCCTCATGCCATGATGTCCATCGATTGAAAGCTGAATACAGCGAGTGTTGATGCCATTTAGATTGAATGAGACGACAAACCTGCCACTCCCCATAGCTGCGAAAGCAAAAAACCTTCAACATGTCAAAGAAGTATTTTTTGAGCTTGACACAAAATGTTCGAACAGCAATATGAAAGAACAAACGACGAGCCCGATAAAGCAGAAAGTTATTCAGAAAAGCATTCAACACAAAAACAAGTGTTCGTTTGATTGATAGCTGAGCAAGGAAGTGCGATTGCTCCCATTCCTTACGTGACTCAGCCACGCCCTCTACCAGCCGCCGGAAAGCCTCGGCCGTGTGCCCCTGTATCCTCCGTGCTACGCTCTGTCGGGCCAGCTCCTCGAGCCTCTCCGTCCGATGACCCAGCTTGGCGCTCAGCTCCGAGCAAGCTTGCTCGAGCCCTCCTACACGTCTGGCCGCCCTCCCTGTCTCGGCATGGCCCAGCCACAGGTCGAAACCCTGGCTGAGCGCCCAAGCTCGGCGCCGCGCCTCCAGCCTGTCAGCCAGCAGGCACATCCTCCTCCTCCGTACTGCCGCGGCTCTCCAGGTCGCGAAGCTTGCTGCCTGCGTCCTATGCAGCCAGCGGCCCAGCACCCGACCGCACAGCTCGCGAGCTCGCTTCCGCCACGTCACCAGGTCCAAGTAAAAGTCGAAGGCTGCTGCCAGACGCGCGTGTATCATGCGGCGGAGCACTCGCTCGCATAGAGCAAGCTGACGCCTGTCGCGCTGAGCTTGACGGAGCCTCTCGGATCTTGCCTTGTCGGCTTCTTCTGCCCACTTGTCGTATGCCCGCGACGCCAGCCCGGCCTGCCAGCGCTTGACGGCCCTCGTGCAAGCTTGTCTCCTGACGCGTGCGGCGGATGTCGCTGACCGCCAGCGCTCCAGCCCCTGCGACAGGTCTCTGCATCGCATCTTGCCCAAGGCCTTCCGGCAGATCTGACGCGCTCGCCGAGCCCGGCCCGTAGCCGACCTCAGCCCCTCGAACGCCGCTCGCGTCTCGTCGCTCGCGGCTTGACGATCCAGGCGAGCGTGCAACGACTGCTTGAGCGCGTCAAGGTGCTGAGCAAGCTCCTCGCTCCGCCTCTGCTCGCTCTGGAGCTGGCCCTCGAGCCGGCTGACCTCGCGGTCTTGATCCCGCAAGGCTCGATGCTCCGACACGGCGTCAGCGAAGGCTTCGAAGGCTCTCCCGAGACCCGTCAGCTCCCGTCTCGTCTGCGCGCGTCGGTCCAGCGCTCGACGCCTCCGTGACTCAGCCACGCCCTCTACCAGCCGCCGGAAAGCCTCGGCCGTGTGCCCCTGTATCCTCCGTGCTACGCTCTGTCGGGCCAGCTCCTCGAGCCTCTCCGTCCGATGACCCAGCTTGGCGCTCAGCTCCGAGCAAGCTTGCTCGAGCCCTCCTACACGTCTGGCCGCCCTCCCTGTCTCGGCATGGCCCAGCCACAGGTCGAAACCCTGGCTGAGCGCCCAAGCTCGGCGCCGCGCCTCCAGCCTGTCAGCCAGCAGGCACATCCTCCTCCTCCGTACCGCCGCGGCTCTCCAGGTCGCGAAGCTTGCTGCCTGCGTCCTATGCAGCCAGCGGCCCAGCACCCGACCGCACAGCTCGCGAGCTCGCTTCCGCCACGTCACCAGGTCCAAGTAAAAGTCGAAGGCTGCTGCCAGACGCGCGTGTATCATGCGGCGGAGCACTCGCTCGCATAGAGCAAGCTGACGCCTGTCGCGCTGAGCTTGACGGAGCCTCTCGGATCTTGCCTTGTCGGCTTCTTCTGCCCACTTGTCGTATGCCCGCGACGCCAGCCCGGCCTGCCAGCGCTTGACGGCCCTCGTGCAAGCTTGTCTCCTGACGCGTGCGGCGGATGTCGCTGACCGCCAGCGCTCCAGCCCCTGCGACAGGTCTCTGCATCGCATCTTGCCCAAGGCCTTCCGGCAGATCTGACGCGCTCGCCGAGCCCGGCCCGTAGCCGACCTCAGCCCCTCGAACGCCGCTCGCGTCTCGTCGCTCGCGGCTTGACGATCCAGGCGAGCGTGCAACGACTGCTTGAGCGCGTCAAGGTGCTGAGCAAGCTCCTCGCTCCGCCTCTGCTCGCTCTGGAGCTGGCCCTCGAGCCGGCTGACCTCGCGGTCTTGATCCCGCAAGGCTCGATGCTCCGACACGGCGTCAGCGAAGGCTTCGAAGGCTCTCCCGAGACCCGTCAGCTCCCGTCTCGTCTGCGCGCGTCGGTCCAGCGCTCGACGCCTCCGTGACTCAGCCACGCCCTCTACCAGCCGCCGGAAAGCCTCGGCCGTGTGCCCCTGTATCCTCCGTGCTACGCTCTGTCGGGCCAGCTCCTCGAGCCTCTCCGTCCGATGACCCAGCTTGGCGCTCAGCTCCGAGCAAGCTTGCTCGAGCCCTCCTACACGTCTGGCCGCCCTCCCTGTCTCGGCATGGCCCAGCCACAGGTCGAAACCCTGGCTGAGCGCCCAAGCTCGGCGCCGCGCCTCCAGCCTGTCAGCCAGCAGGCACATCCTCCTCCTCCGTACCGCCGCGGCTCTCCAGGTCGCGAAGCTTGCTGCCTGCGTCCTATGCAGCCAGCGGCCCAGCACCCGACCGCACAGCTCGCGAGCTCGCTTCCGCCACGTCACCAGGTCCAAGTAAAAGTCGAAGGCTGCTGCCAGACGCGCGTGTATCATGCGGCGGAGCACTCGCTCGCATAGAGCAAGCTGACGCCTGTCGCGCTGAGCTTGACGGAGCCTCTCGGATCTTGCCTTGTCGGCTTCTTCTGCCCACTTGTCGTATGCCCGCGACGCCAGCCCGGCCTGCCAGCGCTTGACGGCCCTCGTGCAAGCTTGTCTCCTGACGCGTGCGGCGGATGTCGCTGACCGCCAGCGCTCCAGCCCCTGCGACAGGTCTCTGCATCGCATCTTGCCCAAGGCCTTCCGGCAGATCTGACGCGCTCGCCGAGCCCGGCCCGTAGCCGACCTCAGCCCCTCGAACAGGCATATTC